>NC_045987.1:5719126-6019126 GCF_010909765.2 Amblyraja radiata | reverse complement strand
TTTATGGGGAGGATACAAAAAAAATTGGGGGAAAATGTCATAACATAAGTATGCAATGACCAAATGTACAGACAACAGGGCTGTGTTAATTGGATTTCAGCAGCAGTTAACATTGATTAAGTTTCTTTGTCGTTGGAGAATTCAATGTTCATGCAAATGGGTTGTACGCTACCCAAGTAGAATGACGTGTTGTTCAAGTTTGCATGTGGTCTCGCTTTGACAGTGGCGGAGACGACTATGTGAATGGCAAGGAGAATAAAATTGGTAACAATCCAGAGCTCCAACAGACAGTGTGCAAGTGTTCGGCAAAATGGTCGCCTAGTCCATGCTTGGTCTGGTTGATGTAGAGGAGGCAACATCGCGAGCACTAAATGAATAGATGAGGTTGTGGGAGGTGCAGTAGCATTCAGATCTTACAATGTAGTCTATTCTGCTTTGGAGAAATTAAACACTGATTGGATGATTGCTTTACAGAGCACGTGTGTTCAATCCCCTGGAGAAACCCTGAGCTTCTAATTACTTGACACTGTAATGATTTAATTTATCATCTGACTCTCACTCAAACCCCACTCTACATTCAGGACTTAATAGAGAATTTGCCAACTTTAGATAACACTCTCCCCCCCCACCGATTGCATTGGGAAAAAAGTAGCTTATTCTGATCTTGGAGGCTACTTAATAGATATTAATTCCCCATTTCTTTCCATCCTTTCTGCTACTGAAAACTTTTCTCCCTTTCCTAGTGCCAATGCAGGGTTCCAGATCTAAAACATTGACTGCTTCTCTTCACAGAAGCTGGCTCATCTCCTTCTCTCCACTATTTTGAATGTTGTTGCAGATATCCAAAATCTGCCTTTATAAGTACTTACTTAATATACTGAACTGCTTTTGTGATGTAATGTTTTGCAGGCAACACCCATTTAGTCCACACCTAACCTGAGTTTTTGCTCTCTGAGATCAAATTCTACATTCCACTCCCATAATGACCTTTCTGCCCTTGGCCTTACATACTATTCCAATGAACCAATGGATAGCAGTTTTTCCAATCACACAGCCTTTTCAACATTCATTTCACAGATTTTAGATCAAGGCTTATTAGCATTTTTTTAATTTCCATTTTTCAAAATTCACAGTATTTTCCTCATGTACAGGTGATTCTGCTGTTTTATAAAACCAGACTTTTGTTCTAGTTCAAATCTATTTGCTTTTTGTCATTTAATCTCTGCTGCCTTTCATACTTTCCTTTTTAGTCCCCCTGTGCTTATCTACATTTCAGTTTTTGCTTAGTTCTGATCAAATTATCAGTCTTGAATGTTACCCCTTACTCTCTCTCTCTCTCTACCTTGCCTAACCTAGTGGCTCCAACATTTTTTGTCCGCTGCCATCAGGTAGAAGGTACAGGTGCCTGAAATCTGCAACATCCAGGTTCAGGAACAGCTTCTTCCCCACAGCCATCAGACTATTAAACATAACTTCAAACAAACTCTGAACTATAACTGCCTATTGCACTTTATCTGTTAATTTATGTGTGTATAATATATATTCTGATATATGGACACACTGATCTGATCTGTATTTGTGCCTACAAAATTCTGTTGTGCTGCAGCAAGCAAGAATTTCATTGTACTATCTGGGACACATGACAATAAACTCTCTTGACTTGACTACATTCATCTACAACGTTTACCTGTCACATTTTCCTGCATTATTATGGTCGACCCAAGTGACATGATTCTATGCATATTAAAAACAAATAAAGGATTACTATGGTACTAATCTGGTTTATTTTACTGCACCACCTCTATAGGGTGATTTCACGAAAGGTCACTGGAGCGTAAATCCCCACTCACGTGACCGAAAATTTTAACTGGGGGACAAGCGTCACTTCCGGTACATGTTAGTGGATGGGAAAACACGCACTTTCACACCCGTTAAAAACATCGAAAACGGCCAGTTTTTGAGCTGCAATTAACGGAGCCGGTCGGGGTGACCGTGAGGAACAGCTACCTAAATTTACAGTCCAGAAGAAAGATAGAAACTAAGGTAAATACAAGAGCGAGCTGAAGGTGTAAAAAAGGCGGAAGTGCTAGCGGACTTTTTTCTTGGAGATTTAACGATCCAAAATATCGGGAATTATCGCGTTTGCTCGCTGCATTTCATCAAAAGTGGCATTATTGACTTTGTTATCTTTATTCATTTGTTATATGAAAAGTATTAAAAGTTAGAAATCCGTCAGTAAAATTGCAAAATCGCCCATGGTTCTCGGGTGGGTTTAACATGCAAAATGAAAACGCTTCTGAAGCTCCATTTACCATTTAAATAATCGTAAGCTTGCATCTCAGTAAAATTGATTTCCAAACGCATTGAGAGTTTACGATTATTTAAATGGTAAATGGAGCTTCAGAAGCGTGTTCATTTTGCATGTTAAACCCACCCGAGAACCATGGGCGATTTTGCAATTTTACTGACGGATTTCTAACTTTTAATACTTTTCATATAACAAATGAATAAAGATAACAAAGCCAATAATGCCACTTATGATGAAATGCAGCGAGCAAACGCGATAATTCCCGATATTTTGGATCTTTAAATCTCCAAGAAAAAAGTCCGCTAGCACTTCTGCCTTTTTTACACCTTCAGCTCGCTCTTGTATTTACCTTAGTTTCTATCTTTTTTTTGGACTGTAAATTTAGGTAGCTGTTCCTCACGGTCACCCCGACCGGCTCAGTAAATTGCAGCTCAAAACCTGGCCGTTTTCGATGTTTTTAACGGGTGTGAAAGTGCGTGTTTTCCCATCCACTAACATGTACCGGAAGTGACGCTTGTCCCCCAGTTAAAATTTTCGGTCACGTGAGTGGGGATTTACGCTCCAGTGACCTTTCGTGAAATCACCCTATACTAATACAAAAGGGTAACTTGTTTGCTCTACACTAATGAATATTACAGCTGATCTTATAACTGTGTTCTTCAGTACAAATGGATTAAATGTAATATATTTTACTATACTATTTCATTCTGATGCACCATGATCAATAGATTTTATTACACCCTCTATGTTCTAATGTATTCATGTAATACATCCACCAAGAACATAACTCTATGAAACAATTTTGACATATTGGCACAATAGCAGGTGAGTGACTGCTACAGGATCATCTGGCATTTATTAAATTGGTACATTCTCAGAAGAAAATAAAACATAAAATAGTCTATAAACTAAATCAAACACTGTTGTCCAAAATTACTTTCTTCTTCAGAAGATTATTTCCAGAGGTGTTGAGTACTGCAATTGATGGAGAAATTGTCAATGTATAAATACAACGTATAAAGTTTCCAGAACATTTTAAATGAACTAAATAATAGCATGATTGAAAATCATAATGAATTTCAATGTTTTCATTGCACCCTAAAGGTGTAATATGGGTTTTTATTGACACGTTTGTGAAATATGTCACTTTCCTGCACTGTGCTCACATACATCCTCAAATCAAATGCAACCGATATTAAAATTCAAAGTAAAACAGAAAGTGTTGCTCATCATGTCAAGCACCTGTGGAAGGAGAAAAATAATTAACATTTCAAGTCAATGATCTTCCTATCCCTGCAGAAATAAACAGAGTGGGTGTTTCAGGAACATGAAAGGTCACTGATTTGAAATACTGTTTCGTGCTCCACAAAATCTGTCTAGTCTGCAAAGTACATCTTGCACAAAACAAAACATAAAGGAACTCAGCAGGCAGCAGGGAGTAACTCAGCGGGGCAGGCAGCATCTGTGGAGGGAATGGATAAGCGAAGTTTCGGTCGGGACGTTTACCTATCCATTCCCTCCAGATAAGCTGTCCGACCCGCTGAGTTACTCCAGCACATCCGAGTTCCTCCAGCACATTACTTTTGTAAGTTCCACCGACGGGTTTTTTTAAATTTAACTTTTGCTCCAGCATCTGCGGTCTCGCATCTCTCCTACTTCCTGCACTTTTTGTTTTACTTGAACTCACATAGATGCTGATCTAAATGCAGATATGAAGGGTGAAAACAATCATTTTGAAGATAGTGTACCATCAGATCACATACTCATCGGTCAATCAATGCAACTACTGAGGGTTATCAGTAGTTGCATTGATTAACCGTTGTGTTATGTCCGAATCAATGATGGCAAAGCAAGTGTAAAATTACAATTGTGCTGCCATAGCACAACCCCTAATGATTATGCCCATCGCTCATGCCAACTCCAATGCCCTATACTTGTGTGGTGCCCTGTACCCGTTTAATTCCCTATTCCCGCGCTCTCTCCTCAATGCTCTCCCCAGAAATGCTGCCTGCCTTTAGTTGTTCCAGCATTGATGTGTCTATCTTCGACGTAAAGCATTTGCAGTTCCTTCCTGCATTCATTCACATTCTTTGTATGTAGGGGCGCAGACACACAGTTAGTTGTCTGTGGCCGGTCCCCAATATCAAAGCCCAGGGAACTAACCGCGCTGCCCCCGGTACAAGTCCAAGCTACCTGTGGCCGCTCCCCGATGTCAGAGCCCCATGAACTAACCGCGCTGCCCCCAGCACCATGTCCACGGTACCTGTGGCCGCTCTCCTGCGCTGCCAGTGACTGACAGACACCGCTCTCGGCTTCGCCTCACCGCGTCGATCTCGCTGCCGTACAACTTCACCCGGGTGTTCCCTTCACCGTGCAGCAAAACGCCCCAAGACTCACTCCTCCGTTGCTCTTTGCGATAGTTTCCACCGTACATTTGACAAGCTGTTTTATACCTGGCGCAGCGGGCGCACTCGCGTCCTCCCCCCATAACCGCCTCCCTCCTCCTCCTCCTCCACCCTCCCTTCCCCTCAGCCCGCCTCCCGCCCGACTGCGTCTGCGCCGGAGCGTCCCCGCCCTCTCTGCGGCTGCGCCGACGGGCGGGGGCGCCGCGCGCGCGCCTTGCCCTGGCGACTCGCGCTCTTTCCGCGCCACGTGGCGGCCGCGAGACGCCTCTTTGAACACCAACCGTCGACAAGTGGCCTGACCGTCGACGCTCCCCCTTTACATCGGGGACCTGTGGTGGGGGTGGAGTTGCCAACTGTTCCGTATTAGCCGGGACATCCTACATATTGGGCTGAATTGGTTTGTCCCGTATTTGACTGCTACTACTCCGATGGGGGGACTGCCACGTCCGGCCCCGCCTCACCCGTCCCGACGTAGTGCAGCCCATGGAGTGCAGCAGCAGCACCTCTCCTGTGGCCCCGTGGGAGGGCAGCCGGCCGCCAGCTGTCCGACCTTCGGACCTTCGCTTTCCGCCGACACCACCACCTTCTCATGGCCGATCATCGGTTCTTGAGTTGGATGGGGCGCCGGACCAAAACTCTTCAGCTGGCCCGCCGGCTGGGCTTTGTGTGCAGTCCAGCACCCGGGCCAACTCATCATTCACCAAGCCACGGCCGAGTCGGTCAACGAATTGCCGTCAGGATTTTTGTCCCTTATTTTGACCTTTGTCCCTTATTTGGGAGTGAGAAAGTTGGCAACTTGGAGGGCACTACACCCAGTAGTCCCATGCAACCTGTTTCTGCCCCGGTTCACAGAATCGCCAGCTGCCTGCCCCTTTTGCAGGCTGGACGAGTCTGCGTTCCACATATATATGTATCTTTTTACAATACTGCACACAAAAATGTGACGGGGTCAAATTTCAAATTTCTTCAAAAATGTCGACAAGCACTTCATTGGGATCATGACTAACATAGCATCAACAATAAATATTAGAAACTATAGCATATTGATGGCAAGTTTCCGAAAATGGCATCATAATACACAAATACATTTTGTGCAATGGTTGTCGCGTGATGTCCACCAGTGACCTGGTTGGCACAGTAAGTGCACGTATTTCTTATTCCTTTCTATGTTTATGAATACCGCATGGAACAATAAAATTGCAAACACCTTTTCCACTTCATTCACCTGATCGTGTAGTAGAATACTGCGTCTATCTGAGTGGATGCAGTATTCTTTTAGTCTTTTTTGTGTGGGGGGGAGAAGGGGGAAAGCGTCTTCTCAGTCACTACCTGGTCGAGGATGCGTCTTTTCTCCAAGCTGCATCTTCGCCCCCCCCCCCCTACCATCTGGATTGGCGCGGCCTTTCCTGCCGGAGACCGGCCAGAGCTACAGCAGCAGCGCAGCACTGAGTTGCCATCGCAGAGCGGGCGATGCCTTATGCCCCTGTCCCACTTAGGAAACCTGAACGAAAACCTCTGGAGACCTTGCGCCCCACCCATGGTTTCCGTGCAGTTCCCGGAGGTTGCAGGTGGTTGCCGGAGGTTGCAGGTAGTGGAAGCAGGTAGGGAGACTGACAAAAACCTCCGGGAACTGCACGGAAACCTTGGGTGGGGCGCAAAGTCTCCAGAGGTTTCCGTTCAGGTTTCCTAAGTGGGACAGGGGCATTACTGGCATAGCCGTGTTGGAGCTCCGGAGTGTTGGGCCTGCCAACTTTAACACCGTGGAGCTGTGGTCTGCGAAACTTCCAGCTGCGGGTGGCGCTGATTTTAACATCGTGGAGGTCTGGGATCTTTCGCCGAGGATCGCCAGTGTTCTGCCCAGCTCGGCCTGTGGACTTCGGAAGCCGCGGTCTCCGGTAGGAAGTGGCCAATTCGGAAACTCCAAGCCCCTGAGAGTTTTCTTCCGTTCCGATGCCGGAGCTCCGATCATCCGTTCATCCCAGCGAGAGGGCCTGAAACATCGGGACACCGTTGCGGCGACTGCGGGGGCCTTAATAGGCCCCAACCACGGGTGAACAAGAGGAAGATGACTGAATTTTGCTGCGCTCCCTCACAGTGGGAAACTTTGATTCCGCTGTGGGGGGGATGTTTTTATGTTTTATGTTAAATTCTATAGTGTTGTGTTTATCTTATTTGTGTGCTGCATGGTAACTCAAATTTCACTGCACCAATTGGTGTATGTGACAATAAATGTCATTTGTCCTTTGACACCGCAATGCGCATTACACATCATTACACAAACATTAGTTGTGGTGGACACTAAAAGATTTGTTGTCCCAGAAAACGAACGTTACATTATTAGTGAAAACCAAACATTTTTATCTATGTGATCTAAACGGTACATTACCTTATGGATTTGAGCTATATCGATGGCCGATGATTCATCAGAACGATTGATTTGGGCTGATTTTTCAGTAAGTAAAATGTCTCCGTAACGGTCGGTGGGGAGCTTCCCGAAGTTGACATGAAGGAATTAAGTTAGCGACTTGGTCTGTATGAAAGTTAAATAAGAGACAGGGTGTTGCCAAATTGAAGATTGGCTCAATTTCTTAGTTTTGATGACCAATTTATGTCCAAAATTTTTTTTTAAATTGAATTAAAAAAGTCAGAAAATATATCGTAAACAGTCGTTGCGCTTTTGACACCACCATTTATGATGGTATGGCTAAACTGTAATGCTTTGATATGATCCATTGTGGGATTCTGCTAATATCAATAACACACTGCCTCTGCACTTTAGCACATATACACAGTAGTCCAGTATTGTAGCTTGTATGATTGATAATGTTAGTATTAGAGCAGATAGCTTTAGACAAGCTGCAATGGAATATATAACATCATGATAGATAATAGAGGAATGGTTAATATTGAAGTGGATGCAGCGGTTCATGCCGCAGTGAAGTGGAATGACAGGCAATGGAGTGGTTGATATTTGAAGTGTTAGTTTAGGTTAGGTATACAAGAATTGTTAGTATTTTAGTTATCAGTATTGATTCTGGCACACAAATCTGAACCATGGGTCAGGTCACACAGTTCATCCACATTGCCAACCCATCAGGGACCTCAGCCCAATTTCCATGGGTCTGTTCACACCCGGCCCATGCGAACCTTTGGCCCATGGGCATTCAAAGCATTTAAGATGGTGTTGAGAACCATGAAGCCATGCACCATAAGCACACAGACATGCAGTGTAAAAGTGGGAAAAGAAACACTCTCTCATAAACTAATCTGCTGCAGCTCCATCACCCTGGGGCTCCTCCAGGTGTGAAAGAGTTTGTAGTTCCTACTTTGGCCTCATTGGCCATCTCAGAAACGACCAAACTGGACAAAGAACAAGGTCATCTTTGATTCCCAGGGATTGTCTAAGAAGAGACATGTTGGCGCAGCAGAAGAGTTGCTGCCATACAGCGCCAGAGACCCAGGTTCAATCCTGACTACAGGTGCTGTCTGCATGGAGATTGTATGTTCTCTCCGTGATCTGCGTGGGTTTTCTCCGGGAACTCCGGTTTCCTCCCACACTCCAAAGGTATAAGTTTGTAGGTTAATTGCTTGGTATAATTGTAAAATTGTCCCGAAAGTGGGTAGGATAGTGTTAGTGTGGCAGGATCGATGGTCAGCGTGAACTCAGTGGGCCAAAGGGCCTGTTTCCACATTGTATCTCTAAACTAAACTAAATTAAAGATAATTGGAATAATTGATGTTGGAATTCTGCTGGGTAGGATTAAGAATAACTGCTACATGAGTGTTTGGGGTAAGAATGTTAAATTTCATTTCAATCGGAAAAGAATAATGAAAAAAGCCGTATACAGTATTAAGGAAAATTGAAATAAAAACAGAAAATACCGGAAATACTCAGCAGGATAGATCATATTTGCGGAGAGAGAACCAGAGTTAATATCTTAGATTACCATTTATCAGTAGTTAATATTGAGAGTTTTGCTGATTGATAATGGAGAGGTTGGTATCAGGGCCGGCCTTAAGCCGATTGGACCGATTGCTCCCAATTGGGCCCCGCGCCAGAGTAATCTACTCTCGGCTCGGGTAGTTCTACCCCGGGTGGAGGGGGGAGAGAGGGGCGGAGAGAGAGTAGAGAGGTGGAGGGGGAAGAAAGGGGTAAACGGGGAGGGGATTGTGAGGGGGAATGGAGAAGGGGGAGAGGGGGAGAGGGGGACGTGGGTCGTTCGCTCACGGCAGCGCTCCCGCCCCTCCAGTCGCCCTGCTTCACGCACACAGCCCCGGCTCCACCCCTCTCCCCGGGGAGACGCGGTGAACAATACACCGAGGGCCGGGCCGGTGGTTGGAGCAACTTTTACAAACATCGGCCTCAGCTCACACCCATCCGCACGGCCCCCGGAATCCACTCTCGCCGAAGACCCTTCTCTCCTTCCAGGGGAACGACACGAGGCGGAAAGGAGCCCTCCCTCCTTCAGACGGGCGAAAGGTCCTCTTCGCTGACTTCATTTTCTTCACGACCGAAAAAGGGATACTGGCAAGGAAAATTCGGAAGGGCCTGAAGAAAGACCATCCTCAGATCAATCCGCTCCTCATCACATCCTCCCTCCTCATCCCCCCTCCCTCCCTTCTCTCCCTCCCTTCCCTCCCTTTCTCTCCCCTCCCTTCCCTCCCTTCTCTCCCTCCCTCCCTTCTCTCCTTCCCTCCCACACACGCATAACGCACAGACAACTAACACACAAACATCACGCACAGACAACTAACACACACAACTAAGTTAGGATGGGGTAGAAGCCCAAAGGGTAGGATGGGGCTGAAGTCCAAAATTTAATGCCTGTACTGGTTTTTCACCAATGGTTATTGGTTTTCCAGGATCTATTTAATTAAATTACTTTATTTTTCATTTCACAATCACTAAAACAAGTGGTATTGTAACTTTGTACTTTTCAGAGGTGATCTACACATTTTGTTTGTTATTTGTAGGCTTACATGTATGCAATTTTATATTGAAATGTAGCTCAGATCTGTTTGGTCCATTAAGTCGCATGCACTTTTTAAGTGCACATTTTGATTACTTTCCATTCTACCCTAGAGATATAAAGTCTATAATAGACTTTAATTATATTTCTATGAACCTTGTCTGGGAACCTGGGGCTCACCAAAATTGTTCCCAATTGGGCCCCGCAACTCCTAACGCCGGCCCTGGTTGGTATTAGGGAAGATGGTATGGGTAGGGTTAGCAATTGATTTGGTGGCATTAGGCTGGTTGACATGATATTGGGTGGCATTGGAGTAGTTAATACTTAAGTGATTAGTAACATTTTGCTTGATACAAGTATTGGAGTTATTGATTTTTGAGAAATATGTACTGTGGTGCTTGGTGTAGAAGCAGCTGGTATGATGAAAGCTTGGGATTGCATTTGCTGGTGTGAGTCACTCTAATTCTTTTTTGTGTGAACTGCTGCTGGATTTGAGTACCAAACAACTGCAACCAGCTGCTCTTCCAGACATATGCTAAACTGAAATGCATTGTGTGATCACAGCTCATACCAGCTCTTTTTAATGTGTTACATTATTCCTGATTCATCTTTACAGAAGTAACCACATCCATGTTAACCTTTGGTGCTAGCTTATTTCCAATATATTTCTACACAAATTGGAAATCTTAGATAAATTTAAGGAATAATTTATGACATTAAAATAACTTCTAGTCTACAATCCTGTTTGGAAAGTGGAAGATTTGATTTAATTGTACATTTTAATCAAAAATGTTGTTCTTATTATTATCAAAATGTATAGTGCTTTAAAAACCATGCTGCCATGAAACACTGTGTTAGCACCATGTAAGGGACTGAATCTTAATGTAGCAGATGCTAAGTGGGATTAGAAACAACGACAAATGTTCTGATATTTTCCAAAAAACTATTGGTTTTCTGGTCCATTTACGGACTTGGTGAACCGCAGCTGTTACGATCCAATGACGTGTTAGAGTGAACTGAGTGTTGGACTTTTAAACTTTAAAGGTCCCTTGGCAGCTGAGTTATAACATTCAGCAATCAACACGATAGAGTACGTCTCAACCTATTTGTGCTCAAGAGACAAGAAACCTTTAATGATGCATACTTCTTTTTAATTCTTGTTCCTCTGTGGATATTTAGATGGGGGCTGCGATTGCCAAACTTCTCCTTCCAACTATCAGCAGCTTGGTCTTCCTCCCCATCATCACAATTGCAGCGAAGCGGCGATTCCACATGGAGGCAATGGTTTACTTCTTCACAATGTTTTTTATTGCGGTGAGGAGATTTTGTACATTTTTGTTATTTACCCATCGCAATATGCTAAGTGCTGACGTCCTGTTGCCACCATAGGTCGCATGGCAACAGTGGACTTTTCTCTGTTTTCTTAATACTGAGCCGTGAAGGTGTGACTAAACCACAGTTCACGGCTATTTGAAGCGCAGATTGCATCTCATGAGTGGCATGGTTTAATTTTGATCTAGTCTATTCATGATTTAAATTTTGTTCCTTTTTTAAAATACTTGCTATCTATTAAATCTGCATTTGTTTCACTGCAGTTTTTCCATGCTTGCGAAGGTCCTGGCCTGACAATTTTGTGTATCATGCGGCATGACGTTCTGCAGTATTTCAGCATTTATGGCACTGCTCTATCCATGTGGGTCACTTTATTAGGTAAGTGGCAGCCTGATTCACAAACTCCAGAATAAAACTCTGGAGAGGAGAGCACCAACACACTGTGTGGCATTGCATTGCAAAATAAAGATAATTAACTTTACCTTTTCCTGCATCCCAATACTTAACAGACCCTGAAAAAAGCATATCTTAATTATGCATAATCAGAAATGTAACATTTATATAACATTGCAGAACTATTTAAGAAAATATGTCACTATATTGATGTCTAAGGATGTTGTGAATATCTGTGAATGGAGTTTGGATGCACATGTGAATATTCCAGAAGTTAACATTTATACGGTTGTGCTATGCATGGACATTAAAATATTTAAGAGGGAGTCTTGAGTATATATTGTGAATTTGTTTCTAAAGGAAATTGGTGTCTTGATGTGAATGTGTTTCTGAAAGGAGTGTGTGAATAAAAGTATTGAAGTGGGTTTGTGAGGAAGTCTGTCTGTTCATATGAACATTTTTTTTAGAAGGGAGTCCTTGAGTAGAAAGGGTGAAGATGTTTGTAGGTAGATAAACTAGACTCGTTTCTTCATGGAGCATTTACTGATATAGTAAATTTATTGGTTTTGGGAGGGAATTTGGTGTAGATGGCTATAATTCATGAATTTCAGTCTAATAAAAATCATTTAGATCCATTGTCACTATATGGCTTGAAATCCCTAGCAAGTTTGAAAATGAATTTAGTTTTTATCCCAATGACCAGATATATTTGCAGTCAAGGGCATCTACACATGATGCTGTTGCGCTGCATTCTTATTAAAATTGATTAGCAATATATGGTTGATTAATCGGCAAAATTGTCACCCATAAGGCAGGCCAAATGTGCAGCTGTCATGTTTCTTGTGCACCTATTGTTATCGTGTATGGCTGAGGGTGGAATGTTTTACTTAATGCACAGTATTTTCTAGCATATTTATATTGCAGTTTTGTCTCTATCTGGTAAATAGATCATGTTTTTGAAAATAATTGTTTGAGCTTCAAACTCAGGTTAATCACAATCCCCATCCATTCCTATATCATTTGTTGGATAAAACTGATCCAAAGCATAAAGACATAATATTACAAATCCAAGTTCAATCTCCATTTTAAGTTTAGGTTTATTATTGTCATGCGTACTGAGGTACAGTGAAAGGCTTTGTTTTGCATTCTATCCAATCAGATCAGATAATACAATACATACATACAATTGGGTCAAATTCAAGTACAATAGGCAGAGCAAAGTGGAAGATACAGAGTGCAGAATATAGTTCTCAGCACTGTAGCGCACCACATCCATAGACAAAGTCCAATTTATGCAACTTATGGAACGACCATTCAGAAACCTGATAACAGAGAGGAAGAAGCTATTACTGAGTCTGGGGACTGCCTTTCATGGTACTTTAAATGCAGGTTTAGCTCATGCCAATTGGCCTAATTTTTTTAGCATGGAAAGCAAACACTTTGCTTAATCTATGTAATGGAGACTGACCCCCTCCCCCCCTCCCCCAAACTGGAAAGTGTGTGTGACTGATTTGAATAGGTTTGAACTCTAAATCAATAGTTCAGTTAAATTCAGTTCACTGATACTGCGTTAATAATAATCTTACATGAAGAAAGGTTACCAAAAAGCATGAGACAATGCAATTCATGGGCTCATCAAGGTACAGACCAGGATTAATCAATGAAATATAAGAAAAGAAATATAAAATTATAAATTATAATGAAAAGCTGTATTTTCTGAATTTGAAAATATCCAAGTGGCATAACCAGAAAAATAGTTAACACAAATACAATGATGCAATGCAACTTCATACTTAGGGATTTGTGCAGGTATTTGAGTAGGAAAGAAGTAATGAATAATGGACCCAATGCAGGCAAATGGGATTAGGATAGATAGGCATCACGGTTGGCAGGGTCAAGGTATGTTGAAGGACTCTTTTCTGTGTTGGTTTTATACAGCTCTCGGACTCTGTGACTTATTGACATAAGTTTCCAGTATGCAACTAAATACCTGAGTAAGGTATTTATTGAGGCAAGGGCCCTACCAAAAATAGAAATGATGAATTTGCTGAGTGTGTAGTATTTGTGGAGAAATCTGATGCTGAAATCTTTAACAAAAAACAAACCACAAGAGCAATTCAGCAAGACAAGCAGCATCTGTGGAAGGAAATAAATTGCAAGCATTTTTGGTCAAGTTCCTGCATCAGACAGTATTTATATATTTTGGTCAATATTCATTTCTAGGTATGCATTCTTCATGGATGGACATGAAAGGTTTAGAGGACATGGACCAAATGTGGGTAAATGGGATTACCTTAAATTCGGCATCTTGGTTGGTGTAGGCGAGTTGAGCCGAATGGCTGTATGACTATGACTGTTTATATAAGGATTAAAATATCAACAGTGCACAATATATTTCTCACAAAATAGAAGATCAAAGAGTTACCAAGAAATATGGAGCACATTACTTAAAGTGTTATTTTTTTAAATTGTGATGTGCATAATTACCATTGCATCTTCCAACTTAATTATGTGAACCAGTACATATCCATAAAAATGTAAATATTGCTTTCTTTGCTATTTAGCATTGGCTGAATTTGAGGAACCAAAAAGGTCTACCTTGGTTATATTTGGAGTGCTGACAATGAGTGTGCGTATTTATCAAGTTTTTTAAATTGTGATGTGCATAATTACCATTGCATCTTCCAACTTAATTGTGTGAACTAGTACATATTCATAAAAATGTAAATATTGCTTTCTTTGCTATTTAGCATTGGCTGAATTTGAGGAACCAAAAAGGTCTACCTTGGTTATATTTGGAGTGCTGACAATGAGTGTGCGTATTTATCAAGATCGATGGGGCTACGGAGTCTACTCTGGACCAATTGGAACAGCTGTCTTCATAATAACTGTCAAATTTGTATGTAGAATCACCATTACCATTTACTTTGTACAAATTTATATAGCTGTTTCTTGTTCTATATGCAATGCTTTCATAGGCAGTCGAGAAGTGGGATAATAAAGCAATTATTTATCTGGGTTTTGGATCATGAGCTGTCACTCATTTTTCTTGAAAATAAAGTTGAAGTGACCCCAATATGATCTTTAAAACTATGCAGGATTTTAATAAAAAGTAAACACAATGATTCCACTAATGCCGAAGAGCAAAGGGAAAGGCTATCAAGTTGAAATAATCACAAAATAATAAAATGAGGAACAAAAGTAGAAAATAATGAAAACATTTAATACTAGGTTGGGCCAGGGTTTGCTGTAGGAATGGGTTGATAATGGGGCAGTCAGAGGGTGACAAGGAAGTGTGAGGTGTTGCAAATAGTAAGTCATAGTGTGCGAATGGAGAGGGAAAAATGGAAGGGCGGTGCGGTGGTGCAGCAGTATAGTTACTGCCGTACAGCGCATTCAGTGCTAGAGACGCAGGTTCGATCCCGACTACTGGTGCTGTCTGCATGGAGTTTGTACGTTCTCCCCATGACCGTGTGGGTTTTCTCCGAGATCTTCGGTTTCCACCCACACTCCAAAGGTGTACACGTTTATAGGTTAATTGGTTTGGTATAAACGTAAAATTGACCCTAGTGTATATAGCATAGTGTTAATGTGCGGGGATCGCTGGTCGGTGCAGTCTCGGTGAGCTGAAGGGCCTGTTTCCGCACTGTATTTCTAAACTAAACTGAATTAAAGAAGAAAACATGCCAATATCACAAATGAATGACTTAAATTTTTAATTTTTTTTAATATAGAGAAAACAATTTATCAGAAGTGTAGATTTCTGTAAGTCTAGAAGTCTGCAATGTGTGCAAATGATGGACGAGATACTTTTCCTCCAGCTTGTTATAACAGTGCAGGAGGCCACAGACAGAGTTGGATGGAGAATTCAAGTAATAGACACAGGAAGCTTTGGGTTCCTGTTGTCTGTCACTTTTGATTTTCAAATAAATTGAGACATTCAGCAGAAATTCTTTAACTCTTCCTACTTATGCAAATTACAATTAAATATTATTTTCTCCATGCCCCGTTATTGCAGGGAATTTTAGCTCCCTTACAAATTTTAGTCAGTAAATTAATTATGTTTCCTGAGCTTCTGCTAATGCCACTATGGAACTTCATGTTTGAAAGTGAGATTGCATTTGATTACACTTTTACCTTCTCTATTGGTTAAAGTGCTAAAGAGACCCCTTAGCAAGCTCAGTTCTGAACAGAAACTCACTCTATAGGGAAATGTTCAAAGAATCACCTCCACTTGGTGGCGTGTTAACATTTCTCGTGCTTTGAGTCCGTAGCTTATAAAATGGAGTTAGAAATTTTTAACTGTGGATAACTGATACTTAATAATGCTACAAACTTTATATTTTATTGAGTGATCTCTGTCACATTGCAAACAATCATAAGTATTTATTTTGTTCTGGTAATTTGATAATAATTTGATTTAAAAAATTAGATTGTACCTTGCTTAGAAAAAGGAATTCTAAATATGTACAGGTACAAATACACAAATCACTTAAATTGCTTGCATAAAAGGAAAGAAAACCATGTGCGAAAGGGAGAACTGGAGTGTAGAACTAAATTTGTATCACCCCTTCAACCTTTAATTACATCATATTTGGAGCAATCTGTCCAGGCCTCATTGGCCATGTAATAAAATGGATATAGAGATACAGACTTAAGATACCAGAGCTACTAGGTTATAGTTATTAGTAGAGCCAGGATGTTTAGGCACTAAAAAACTCTGAAATAGGCAGGCAAAAGGGCATAATAAAATTACAAAAAAGGCACGAAAAGGCATTTATTGACAAAAAAGGCATAAAAAGGCATTTATTTCCACCACCAAAATATGGTTAAAAATGATAATGTAAAGGTGTACAACATTAAATGACCAAAGTTGTCTGGTTGTACATAATTATTAGCATTTGTTTCCAAATTATCTGGTGTTAAATTATGCCGTCTGTCAGACAGAATATGCTTCAGTTGTGAAAAACTTCTTTCTACCTCAGCTGAGGTCACTGGTGCATACCCAAAACAAGCTACAGACTCTATATTCATGTTGATATCTTGTGCATTACAACTACCTTTGAGAACTTTAGCTATGTTTTCTATTTCTTCAAGATTTTGTTAGCTAAAATTACTCTCTCACATTTTCCTTGTTTGTCTTTACCTACATCGCCAGGAACTTTACGAATATCGCCAGTTACTTTGTTGAAAACCTGCAAATTATTCACTAATGTTTTGCCACATTTCTCAAGGGAAGTGATAGCTTGTGGAAAGTTTGCAAAATTGGAAGCAATAAACACAAGCGCGGTGGAGGGAGTTTTTCTGCATGATTTCACTGACGATCCTGACTGCAACAGATTCTTCTTCTTCAAAACAGTTGATGATTTATTTTATCTTTTCAAAATTTGCAGCATAGTAGAGTACAGCAGAGAGCCATGTACCCCACCTTGTCAAAACTGGCTGAGGAGGTAGCGGAATCTCGGGTGCCATTTTCTTGAACTGCACACGTGACGGTGCTTTGCGGAAGATCTTCTTGATATTGGAAACTAGGCGATCGACATTTGGAAACAAGCTACGTATGTGCTTGGCAATTCTATGAAGTTGTTGAGCTAAGCATGTCAAATGCAACATTTTGGGGAATAAAACTAAGTCACAAACAGAAGAACATTCTTGTATTTTATACCTTCCGGCCAAAGCACAGCAAGTGAAGATGTAAACAACTGAGCAATGGTTGAGCTGTTTGACTTCTCCAGTACTTCCGATGTCAACTCCTTTGATGGTTGACCTGCCTCCAGTTTACTGATGACAACATTGGCAACATAACTCCCCACAGCATCGGTTGTCTCGTCTATTGAGATCCATATTTTGTTGCATGCAACTTCATCTCTAATTTTCTGCACAACAATGTTGAAGTTGCTGTCAACATAATTTTTCCGTAATGATGACTCGCTTGGTATAGGTTCCTCTGTGTATTTCCCTAAAAAACCTCTGAGAGATTTGTTTTCCAATTTTCACAGTGGAATTCCAGCTTCAATGAATGCCTTGCACAGATCACTTGAAAACTCAGATTTGCAACTGGAGCCAGCAGTAAATGTAGTGAGGAGACAAGCTTGGGTAGTCTACACCCCTTTTCTTCACCCTCCTCCCCCTCCCCTTCCCAGCTCTCCTTCTAGTCCTACTGTCTCCGCCTCTTCCTTTCTTTTTCCCACCCCTCCACATCAGTCTGAAGAAGGGTCTCGACCCGAAACGTCGCCTATTCCTTCTCTCCATAGATGCTGCCTCACCCGCTGAGTTTCTCCAGCATTTTTTGTCTACCTTCGATTTTTCCAGCATTTGCAGTTCTTTCTTAAATAGATCTTGGAGAAGACTGAACCAGCGGCACAAACGAATGAATGACCGATGGTGGCGCCCCCAGTTTCACCCCGGTGATGGAAGTTTTCTTTAAAGTTATTCTATGTTAACACGTTAATAATAACATTAATATTAACATGTTAACATAGAAAACTTCATTGTAATCACAGTACAACTAGCACGACCTTTTAGCAAAATGGCAAAAAAAGGCTGATTTAGGCACTCGATCACAAAAAATGCATTATCCTGGTAAAATCATCAAAAAAGGCATGAAAATGCACATGGCAAAATCCTGGCTCTTGTTATCAGTAAGGAACAAGTTAAGTCTCGTAGGTAGACAAAAATGCTAGAGAAACTCAGCGGGTGAAGCAGCATCTATGGGGCGAAGGAAATAGGCAACGTTTCGGGTCAAAACCCTTCTTCAGTCTGAAGAAGAGTTTCGACCCGCAACGTTGCCTATTTCCTTCGCCCCATAGATGCTGCCTCACCCGCTGAGTTTCTCCAGCATTTTTGTCTACCTTTTTTATTCCAGCATCTGCAGTTCCTTCTTAAACAAGTTAAGTCGTGTTTTCATTTTGGCAGAAAAAGGGTGATCTAATTGAGATGAGACTGAAACATTGTGGATCCCAACTCCTCCCCCAAACATACTCCCAGCTAACATTTAATCACTTGAGACCAAGTTTGAAGAGATGCTGTGTTCTTTGTTTCACAGAAGCATGGCTTATCCCGACACCTGACCCCTCTATACTACCTGAAAGGTTCACCATTTGTCCTATAGACTGTATCCAATCCTCAGGCAAAGGGAAAGGCAGTGACGTCTGCTTTATGATCAATGTTTCATGGTGCACTGATGTGATGGCCTTTACACATTTCTGCTTCTATGACCTAGAATACCGTTCATAACATTCTGTTCTTTTTATCAGCTGAGGAAATTCACCTCTACCATCTTCTCCGTGGTACATATCATCCCCAATAAGGCACTAAGGTGATATTGGACAAATTATATTGAGTTGTCGATTCTCTTGCGACAGCAAACCCTGATGCTTTGTTTATTGCTGGTGACTTTAAGCAAGCCAACCTCACCGATGTACTCCCCAAATATCATCAACATGTCTTGTACCCCATGTAGGGTGTTAACACTCTTGACCACTGCTACGACACCATCAAATATACATATCGCTCCAGCCCTCAGCTTCATTTCAGTCTGATCATATATTAGTGCTATTCCTGCCAGCACTGCACCTGTCGGTTTACGGCCAAAGACGGAAGCGTTGGGCATCAGTGGAAAGAGTAATAGAGCAGTGGTCTGAGGAGGGCGGTCTACTGCAGGACTGCCTGAAGTTGGTGAACTGGAACATGTTTCACACCAATTGGATTTGCATTAGAATATTGCACCATTCCACCACTCGGGTTTATTGTTATATTTATCATTACTATTTGCATACTGTTTATTCTGCGAGCTTCGTGTGGAATAGGAATTTCAAAGGACCCTGATGTATGTGGCAATAAACCAATCTGAAAACACATGCAATCAAATAATTAGATAGAGTAGACATTGTAATTCTACCCGTTGACGAACAATAGGAAACGCCATCCAATTGAAAAGTTTAAATGAAAAAAAAAGAGGAATTCTCTAAATATTTTTAATCAGAGTAATGTGGATGCCACTTCCATAGGATCTAGTTTAGACAAATTGTAAATATGTATTTTAGTGGAACCTAGGTATGAATGTAAGGGTGTAAATATAATGTGTAAATGTAACGTGTATACACTGTATATAGAATGTAAGGTGAATATACATATAATGTAATAAAGAAATAGAAAGCTGAATGGCTCAAATGGCATGTTTCTATGCTGCATATTCTATGTTATTCTACTTCATTCTTGTTTGCAGATATTCCCTAACCACTTAGATAGTGAGCCAGAATCTGTTGTAATCACTATTCCAAAAGTGAGGATGGTATCCGTGAAATGATCATGCTAAGCTCAAATAATTTGATGGGAGGATGACGTATTTTTAATTATTTTACTAAAAAATTTTAATTTAAAGGACATACTCAAGTGTGAGTTAGATGCTGAATGACTACTGTGTTTAATTTCAGTTGAAAAAGATGAAAGACAAAAAAGGCCTTTACCCAGATAAGAGCATCTACACACAACAAATCGGCCCTGGCTTCTGCTTTGGAGCTCTTGCTTTGATGCTCCGATTCTTCTTTGAGGTATCTTTGAGGATTTATTTTCATTTTTACAAGGGAAGATTTTTGCCAATTGGTTGCTGGTTTTGATGTGCTAGTTAGTCAAATATGTTGAGATATGTTGTTCAAAAATGCATTGAATTTAAAAAATAAATACAACTGTAGAATATAGGTCCAGACTTTGCACCAATGACTCCATCTACATTTCGTGCCTCAGAATGACAGCCAAGAGAATCAAAGACTTGTCCCACCCCGGTCATTGCTTCTCCTCTTGTTCCCATTTGGCAGCAGGTACATAAGCTTGAAAGTGTCTACCATCAGACTCAAGGATAGTTTTTTGCCCTTCATTATCAGGCTTTTGAATGGACCTTCCATAAACAAGGGTACAGTTTGATTCACCTCTACCTCATTGAGAACTGTATAGAATGGTGGGATCCTTAAGAGCTTTGATTTACAAACAGATTTGAGGAGGTGCAAGACCATAGCTCTCTGAAAATGGCAACACAGGTAAATATGGTGGTAAAGGAGGCAGATGCCATTCGAGCTATACATCATAGAAATTGTTCCTTTGGCTTAACTCCTCCCTGCCGACCAATTTGCCTACCTAAGCTACTCTTTTGCCTGTGTTTGGCCCATGTCCCTTGAAACCTTCCCTATCCATGTACCTATCTTCTTGCCTTCATTGGCAAGGTAATGAGTATAAAAATTGGAAGTCATGCTCCTGCTGTATAAAACTTTGGTTTGGGGCCACATTTGGAGCATTGTATGCAGTTCCGGTCACCATGTTACAGGAAGGAAGTGGAGGCTATGGAGAGGATGCAGAAGAGGTTCACCAAGATATTGCCACGGTTGGAGGGTATTAGCTGTTGAGAGGTTGGATAAATGGATGCAACAAATTGGAGTCTGAAGTGCGATCTGTTATAAATATATAAAATTATAAGTGGCATAAAGAGGTAGATATTCAGTCTTTTGCCCAGGGTGGAAAAGTCAAATACTTGAGAGTATGGCTTTAAGTTGGAAGGAAGAAAGTTTAAATGAGATTTATGAGGCAAGGTTTTTACAGAGCTTGGTTGGTGCCTAGACCACCAGCAATCCTTGTGTAAAAGAAGAGGTGATGGAAGCAGATACAAGAGCAACATTTAAGAGCCATTTAGACAGACAAATAAATGAAAATATATAAACCATGTGCAGGCTGATGGGATCGGTTTAAAGTGGTGTCATGATTGGCACCAAAATCATGGGCCATGCCTGTGCTGTACTATGTTCAACACTCCTCTGATTGATTTCAGATTTGCCGTTTGTTCATTTTATAGCTGAATTCTTTCCCAGAATTTACTGTTAGCTTCCTAGTGAATCAATCAGATAAATTCTCAGATGGACAGCTTTCCATCAATAAAATAATCAAGCAAAATATTTTTCTTCATTGACGATCTGTTTTCTTCATTGACGATCTACTATCCAATGTCTCACATCTGAAAGGGCAATTGAGTTGATGCTATGTTTGAAATATTTAACAATGATACACATTGTTTAAGAATGAATTCTGAAATGGATAGAATTTAGAGGAATTATATTTTTAAATGTTTTATGAGTTAGACAGGGTGGGAGATTGCAACCTTCACGTGGTCCGCCCTGTTTCAACTAATGTAATCAACCTGGCATGCACAATCAAATAAGATCAAATAGAACAAGTTGTCCCACAACTTTAGGCTGTGCACGCCATACGCAAGAAGAAGAAGTTAGACGACAGAAAGATAAATTCCATAGTTGAAGGGATTCTTGCCAGAATCCAGCATCTATTACTTGAGAAAAAAATTATTTAAATATTAGCGAGTTTGAAGCTATTATCAATCAGAGGGACGACAGATGGCACAATGGGCTAAGTGTTCGGCTGGCAACCGGAAGGTAGCTGGTTCGAATCCCGCTTGGAGTGCATACTGTCGTTGTGTCCTTGGGCAAGACACTTCACCCACCTTTGCCTGTGTGTGTCCTTGGGCAAGACACTTCACCCACCTTTGCCTGTGTGTGTGGATGTAATTATGTGAAGCACTTTGGTGTCAATGCAAGTTGACTAAAAATGTGCTATATAAATAAAGAAATTTTAATTTTTTAATTTATTATCCTTGGTCTCTTCCAGAAACACATGCTCCTTAGCCAACTCTTTTTCTCTCATAGTAATAGTCTAAACCTGAACCAGCATTTTTGCATCCTCGGTATTATATTTGATCTTAAAATGAACTCTTAGCCACTTGTATTCCGCATCATTAAGATTGACATCTTTAAACTTTGGAGTGTCATGTCTCTTGATCCTGTCTCATCCCATTTGCTGAACCCCTTAATTACACCTTCATATTAACTCTCAATGTGTTTATACTAACACATCTGGCTGGGCTCACACCTTGCACCCGATTTAAATTAAGTCACCTAAAATTGTATTGCAAGGGTAATAGAAATAGGGCTACTGTGAAAGGTCAGAAGGATAGAACTACTTAGAGAGCTTTATCAAAGAGACAGCACATGTATAATGTGCCAAATGTTAACTTTATGTATTGAATAATTAAAGTAAATGATAGGCACTACATAAATGCAACTTGTTCTGATACATAGAGCTAAATTAGTTATTAATTTAAAATTGTTAGTTTTGTATAACATTAGGAAGCAGGTCTCAGGATAAATGATGCAGCCTTGCTCTCTTCTCATCATAGGAATGGGATTATAATTACGTACACAGCTTCTACCATTGCAGTTTGGCTGCCTCCTTTATCTTACTTCTTCCGAAGATTAACTCACAAGCAGGAAATGGAGGAAATCCAGTAAAACTAAGTTGCTGTACACTCTGCTGCGTTTGAAAATGGTAACAATTCTGTCTTCCATTATAACATATTTCTACAATCCATTCCTTTTTAAATGACACTGTATATGCACTCAATGATACGACATTAGAGTTCTGTATCATACCTCCAAACTGATTTGAAGTGTTCAAAATATATCATGAAATCTTACTGTTATATCACATTATCAACTATGAGTTTGTTATTCTAAATGAATGATTGATTGTAAATGTGTAGAGACATAAAAAATAGTGAGATAAGAAAAGCAATAGGTGCTTTAAAAGGTGAGGTGTTACTGTGAGCATATATTCCAAGACATCCCAAAGAAGCTTTCAACATGTTCAATGGGTAATTGCACCATTTGATATCGCACATATACAATTAAATAAATCCATGTTCTTTGCCAAATAGAAGTAAGAGTCAAGGGAAGCTGATACAGAATTGGTTATTATGCTTAAATTATCTATCTATTGATGCACTGCTGAAAGTGTATGTGGATGTTAACATTAATACAATTTGCTCATTACTATTGGATTAAGAAGGGGAATGAAATAGTCTGCTAAGAGTCGCTAACTACATATATTGATAGCCACTTGGAAAATAAACACTTTCGATAAGCGATGATAAGCAGAATTTTCTGTGCAGAAACAGGCCATTCAGTCAAGTGATCTATGCAGGATTGATGCTCCATATGAGCCTTCTGCCACCAATTATATCTGATTCTATCAGCATTTTCTTTTCTCTCTTACTCATTTAATTAATTTTAATGTGTATCCATCAGGTAAAAAGGAAATAATAGATGGGTTAACAGTTAAGTTCCATTAGATAGAACAAATCTTATTTAGATTAGAATAGAGTTGCAGGTATATATCAAGACATAACAAGGTTAAAAGTAAAACTACTGCCAACCACTTAGCGGTTTCTTAGTTTAGTTGAGAGA
The DNA here is from genome assembly GCF_010909765.2 of Amblyraja radiata. Taxonomy (NCBI): domain Eukaryota; kingdom Metazoa; phylum Chordata; class Chondrichthyes; order Rajiformes; family Rajidae; genus Amblyraja; species Amblyraja radiata. The sequence continues at coordinate 5,995,419 of NC_045987.1, read as the reverse complement.
TACTGCATGGAAATCGGAGCACCTGGAGGAAACCCATGCGGTCACAGGGAGAACATGCAAACTCCATACAGACAGCACCCAAGATCAGGATTGAATTTGTTTTTTTTTAAATGTTGTAATAAGTGTTAATATTTCAGTCTTGTATGCATGGAATTAGAGATGTGTTAAATTGATACTTTTGCCTATTTCTTGACTTTTAAAACATGATCCTCAAATCAAGGATTTATTTGTACTCATGAATTAATATAAGAATGTTTTATGTCTATGCGTGACTTAAAATTAATTCCATAACTCAGGAGATTGAAAATAAAAGATAATTAGGAAAATTACGTTTTCATTGAGCACATCTTTTGCACAATCACATCCTTCGATGGACATCAGATTCGTTGTGAAGCCCCTCCAGGCTAATTCTGTGATGACACTCTCATTGATCACCATTTGAGCACTCACTTTGGGTGGACACTCATGCTGAGCTTGTCTTTGAGAATATCTGTGTCAGATGAGCACCCACATTGAACCTGAAGATGGGCATCCTTATCATTCATTTCGGAACAGGTTCATTCAAACATCTGCCATTAATTTGGCAGAAAATTAGCAAAGCACAGAGTAAAGGGCTGTAACATCTATTGAAGTCACTACAATGTCAGCAGAATGTCACAAGAGCTTGTATGTATTTTCTTTCAGCACAGAATCTAACCTCTAGAATCTGCATTGCAATATTTTATGAATAAATTGTTCTGTGTCATCTTTATTTTGTGACTGGTCAAGATTATTGTTGAGTTTAATATTATTCCAGATCTCTTTTAACCTCTGACCCAACTCTACTCTTGTCTTCCCATTTTATCCATACATAACAATTTGGACTTAATGAGGCTTGAATTGCATTTGCCAAATTTCCATCCATTTACAGTAATCTATAAACGCTGACATAATGGAACAAATTAGATGAAAAAATACAAGCATATTCTAAAAGCTACTCTCTGTCTGTATAGTACTGTTGTACATGAATATTCAATTTGCTGTACTGAGGTGCAGCTGCAGTAGCTCTTGTACGTTTGGCATAAACATGCAGTCAGTCATAATCCGGAGAGATCGTACAGCCAGATCCTGATGCTGGAGAGGGAGAACTCTGGCATTGAACATCTCATTCTCACCCAGTCCAGGTCTGCATGGATTGCACAATACTGAGTCCTGGGAAAGGTGATGAGCTGTTTCTGTTCCCTGTCAAACTTCACTACCACGAGATACTTCTGTGCAACAAAACAAATCCTGACAATAGGATTAAGTTTTGAGAATTTGTATTTTCTCCCTAGTACCACTTCTGTATCCAGCATTGATCAAATATGATTATTAAACTGCTCAGCTGAATAATTTTGTGCAATGCAATCAGGAAAATATGAGGTCTAAACCATCCAAGAGTTTAGACATATATCACAATCACTACAACAACTATGGTGCAAAGAAATGACGTTGAAGACATCAACTCTAAAGTCGTAAAGTATAATAACTTAATCCATATAACATTTTAAAGAGCAGTCCCAAGACATATCAGAGCACACGTGCATGGAGAATCCATTCATAGGACTGTTTTTGCACAATTATTCATTTGACTTTGTGTGGCTGTCTGCTTCTTAGATTTAAGTTTGTCAATGATTTGAGAATTAAGCATGAGGACATTACTAATGACCTTTTAAATTCATTTAATTTCATGTGCATTGTGGATACACCATGTGCTTACATCATGTGTATCTTCATGTGTGTGTATCAATTCCATGTGCATACACCACATGTATTTTAATTGTGGCTTTAAATGCTGCCTGATAAAATATCCCATGTTATAATCCCATTTTGAAAATTCAAATAAATCTTCAAGCCTCTGATTGTAAGTTTCGTATCACCGCGGCCTGAGATGCTTTACCATTTTAGTGAGTTTGATAGTAGTGGTGTTGATGAACTTTTGACATTAATCAGATATTCAATTGCAGTCTTTTATTGCCAGGATAAAAAAAGAGAAAAGGAGGAAGAGGTGAAGAGGAGGAAAGAAATATAATATGGAGATCGTAAAGGGTGAAGGTAGGAGAAACCAAATAGTTGGGTAAAAGTGGGTGGATAGGATGGGAGAGCGGAGAAGAATGAGAGGGGAAGAAGAAGGAAGGGTGGTACGGCAAGAGAAGATAGGGGAACAAGGGGAAGTTGCAGAAAGGGCCAATTTTCCTCTCCCCTTCTCCAATTGTGTTTTCTTATTTGGGGTGATGCTGCCTGACCCACTGAGCTATTTTGTGTCTATTTTTGGTGTAAACCAGCAACTGATGTTCCTTCCTACAAAATTTATTTTTAGAGATGTATGGTCAAATCTGTTGCTAGGATACAACAGAATGCTACAATACATGGCCTCTGCTTGACAGCAGGTGGACTGAATCAAATCTCATGAAATAAAGGGAGAAAGAGTCTTTATACTTTCCCCCGAGGTCATCTTTTAAATTTCCTGTCAGCAGATGTTGACCAACATAATTGTTGTAATTATCTGAAAAACATGGTCACAGACACAGCAAAAGAAAATACAATTTAAAATTACCTAAAGATGATTCACAGTAGAGCAAATAATATACACCCCTTTCAATTCATTCCTCATCTTTTGCTGGCAATGCACTGAAGACTATGTAGTATAGGAGCCTATGAATATCATCAGTGGATTGGGAGATCTTTAATTACTACTGAAGGTACATGATGTCAGGTGATTAGAGCTGGATTAGACAGAATGAAATGAAACATGGTTTGGTGTGAGGGAATAGATTGGTACGCTGGGATGAAAATCGATTGGTATAGATAAAGTATTTCAGTGAAAAAATACTGGATTAAGGAAGTCAGTGTAGGAGCACAAGCTACTCCCTATAAAAGTAGAAAAATACTGAATATTCAGTATTTGCTGCAAATATGTGCATTTTGAGGGGAATGACACAAAGTCTGAATTGGTGAAATCTTGCTCAGAAGTAAACATTCAGGCAGATAATTTCCTGATGATGGTTGTGCTTCAGTTTTTAAAAAATAATATAATGTCTCTGCAAGAACTGTCACTTGGTGGGGTTGTAGTACCACTCACCAATGCTTTGCACAGTATGTATCTGACTAGCACTGGCATTCCCTTCCTTCCTTATTATCATGCTTTGATCAACATACCTTATTTTGTGGCTTCCCTGGACTTCAACAGTTCAAGATTCAAGATTAAATTTAATTGTCACATGTACCAATTAAGGTATAGTGATATTTGAGTTATGTTATGTGAAATTTGAGTAAATGTTATTCACTTTACAAAAAAACTCAATTTGGTCGACACACAGGGCGAATGGCTTTGTCTGCTCATATTTCTCAAAGTACTTGACAATTTCACCATATGTGCTCCTTCTTGGACAACTTGCTTCTATTGATTCACCAAACTGGAGCTCCCTCTCCTATTACTTCACGGACAGCAATATCTCATTGTAATTTCCAGTGTGATGCCTGTGGGTTTCTTTTGCATTGCTGCAGGCAGTAGCATTCAGTCTAGGCAGAATCAACAGTAGAATTTCTCACCTTACTGCTCACCTTAGATATTCCAGTCATGGACAAAACTTTCTTACTATCCATCCTGTCTATGCCTCTCATAATTTTGCATAATTCTATCAGATACCCCTCTGCCTCTTGAGCTTTAAGGAAAACAAACCCAGCCAATCCAGTCTCTCCTCATTACTGAAACGTTCCTCTGGTGAATCTCCTCTGCATCCTCTCCAATACAATCACATATTTCCCGTAGTGTAGCAACCATAACTGTACCCAATATTTCAGCAGTGGTCTAACCTATGTTTAGTATCTAAGGTATCCAAACTTTCCTGCTCTTATATTCTGTGCCTCAGCTAATGTAAGCAAGCATCCCGAATGTCTTCTGGACCTGTCTGTCTGCACTGTCACTTACTATCTGATAGTATCTGATAGAGGTATCTGATAGATTATGCAAAATTATGAGAGGCATAGACAGGATGATTAGTAAGAAAGGAGCTTTGGAATTGAATACTGTAGTTCCACTGTTCCTCAATACTGTCCTGGAATCTACTGTTCATTGTGCATGCCCTACCCTTTTTAGAACAACAAAAGGCAGCACCGCACACATTAGGATTAAATTACTTCTGCCATTGCTCTGCCCAGTTTACCAACTGATCATTATCATTCTGTAACCTAACACGATTCTCTTTTGACTATAAACAACCCCAACGATGTTCATATCATCTGCAAGTTTACTATTCACCCCTTCTATATTATATTGCACATAACAAACAGCAAGGGTATCAGCACTGATCCCTGTGGTATATCATTCATCACAGGTGACTATTCACAAAACCAATAAACCACCGTTATCCAATGTCTCCTATATCAAACCCCCTTTGGATCCAATTTGGATCCTGGATCTAATTGGGTTTAACCTTTTGGACCAACATTCCACATGAGACCTCACCAAAGGCCTACTGAAGTCAGCACACACACAGTAGTAATAGCAAGTATCTTTAAATTATGTAGTATGTGGATGATTAGTTTAGTTTTAGTTTAGTTTATTGTTGTGATGTATACTGAGGTACAGTGAAATGCTTGCTATCCAGTCAGTGAAAAGATAATACATGATTACAATCAAGTCGTCCACAGTGTACAGGTACAGGATAAGGGTATAAAGTTTAGTGAGAAATGCTGCCGTTGAAATAAAGATTTAAAAGAATGGAGTGATTGTAATGTATGATAGCAGATCCATTTCTGGGACCAACATGCAAAGAGTCACCTGGCTTCAGCGTCATCTTGCTTTTGGAGGTGAGCTTCAGTCCAATTAAAAACCTCAATCACTTTGCTATGTTTGTGTAGCTTATTGTAAACCCATCTGGGTAATCCATTTCAGTTAATACTTGGATTTCTCAGCTTCTAAAGTTTCATAGCTTCTGATTTTTTCTCTATGTGAAACCACAAGTTTGGCAAGAGCATTAACATGTTTAATGTTGAACTCAACATCTGCTTTTTTTTTAAACATATGACTGAAAAATTAATGGAATGCTTTATCATTAAATAGACATGCCAAAATGTCTGACCTAAGTGTGATGAATAATAACCTTCTTTATTTAATGTTCTTTATAAAATAATTGGAGCTGATATATACATTGACAATGATCCACAACTATTGAATGGAAGTCTCCAGAGCTGAGCAGCATAAGCGATGGGATCTGAATATATATGGTAATTATTCAGATAATTTGCACATGAATGTAAAAATGTAAAAACATAAGAATGTTAAGTAATATGGGGGCAGAAAAACAATTGCAGAAAAAACCATTAACCAAATGAATATGAAATGATATGAACAGAAAATAAAGTAAATGTGGGAATTCTGATGAAAAACTAATTCAAAATATCTCAACATGCCAAAATGTGACAGTGAATAAGCAAAATAAGGGCTAGGATGAAATAAAAGATTGTTTAAAAATGGTAATCGACAGAAAAACAAAGCTGAATGTATAAAAGTCCCAAAGACATGAGGTAATATATGACAGATATTAAAAGAGCAAGAAAGCTGTTGTTTCTCTAAAACTCACCATACAGGAATTGAAAGGCCAGTCTTCCACTATTGTGGTGCTGTTGTTCCAAGATGGTATCACTTTTCTTCCCTTTCATTATTTAAAATAATAACCTAAACAACAGAACTTAATCAACATTGACAATGCCTTTGGATGTCTGATTAATATTGATGACATGGTTCAATGGTTTATTATCACATGTACAGACCGACAGTGAATGATCATCTAGTAGCAATTTTGCTCCCTAACTTCAGAGTTGCAGCCTATCAACTAGGATATTCACTGCAGCACATAATAAAGTATGTCATTTGAGCGTCAAACAGCAATGGAAAATTCACCACTCGGGTAATTTGAAAAAAGTTCACCATCAGGATAGCTACAGTATAATCCATGCAAGAGTGAATCGTTTATGGAGCAAATTATCACCAGAATATGTGCACAACTCCCATGGGTGAAATATCTCGTAAAAGGTAGCAAATGAAGTAGAACAAGATAATGTGGAAGAATTATTGAAATTTCATGTTGAAGTACTGAGCCTAAAAATGAAGAGCTGTTAACATTTGAGCAACAGAGGTCACAAAAGGAAGAAGCCACTGACATAGCACCACACCACCAAAATAGCTCACTGAAGAGTATTTTGGAGGTATGGGAAAGCAATAGTCATCATCAAATACTACAATCCCAATATGGTGCTGCATTAGATATAGCTGCCTGACAGTATGCACTGTGCTTTGTTATCAGATGAAAAAGAGAGAAGTCCAAATTTCCACTGCTGCTTTCATTCTTTGTTCACTGTTCATCTGTCAGGGGAGGAATCGTCGCCATCGATGTCACAAATTCCAATACACTCAGGTTCATCAGGATGACTTAATCCAAGCACCGGTGACAACTCTACCTCTCACTTCTTTCACTGTTAACATGTAGACATGAATTAGTCCTCTTGGTTCCTAGAATGAACTCTGCCATTCAATAAGATCATGGATGATTAATTCGAAAACTCTGCTCAGCATTCCTGCCAGCTCATGACAACTATTCATTCTGTGCTTATCAATAATTTGATAAACAAGGGGTGAAGATTCTGCTTTTGTTTGCCTTTGAGCACGATAATTCTGAAGACTCAAACATCTGAGAAAAAAACTTGCCTCTAATTTTGCCATAAATGGGCATATCCTCACTGTGACTTTTCTACTACAAGAAATGTCAAGATCACTTGATGCATTCATGAAAAGATACCTTATGTTTTTATTATCTTAATTTAGATTTAATTGTTTAAAAAAATATATTTTATTATTTCAGATACTTGTGTTGACATATTTTTGTTTTTAAGTTGTTTTTTTTCTGAGATTCTTGAACTCTGGAATGCAATCGGAAATTTACATTGGAACTAATGGAAAACATCTATTCTATTATGATTTTTTGCCCAACAAAACAATCTGCTGGAACACAACCCTTCAGTAAAATTAAGGAAAACCTGTTCTGAAATATTCACAATGCATTTTCACCACCTTTTCTATTATGAAATTCTGCCTAACAAAACATTCTGCTGGAACACAGCACTTCAGTAAAATCAAGGAATACCTCTGAAATACTCATAATGCATTTTCAACAACCGTTTTGATTTATGAAGTTTCACTTAAAACATTTTCCAGGAATGCATCTCTTCTATATATCAAGGAATTATGCACAGATTAGATGCATGACCCCTGTCAAAACTCGCTGCTACTTTTTTAAATTCTTTGTTCCAGTAATTTCACCCCAAACAGATGTTTAGACTAATGGGTCTTTAATTTCCTAATTTCTCACTGTCTCTTCCCGAACCTATGGAGTCGCCTTCTTAATTTTCCATTCAATGGGTAATTCCTGAATCAAGAGTGTTTTGGGGTATTATGACTAAATTATGTGCTATTTTCTCACCCACTTGCTTTAAAATATTGTTTTTACCGTTGATATTTTTCCGAACATTGCTTTTAAGCTTCCTTTATTCAGCCTTAGTGAGTTTTTATGTTTTGTTGTGTAAAAGTGCTCCTATTCCCACCTGAGGTCAGGTGCTTGATTCAGACAGATGCCTGTTCCACTGTTGTTGAAAGCTTGAGGTGTGTGGTTGGCATTACTTCAGTTCATGAATTTTGATGGCAAGCCCTGGAACCTTGATTCTATATTTCCCCATGTCAACTGTTTGGCAGATTTCTGTCCATTCTGTAAACACCATTGCAAATTTTCAAGAATATTTAATTATGTTGCCATGTGTCATTACAAATAGTTCCTTCCTGGATTAAGATAAAAAATTGTTCTAGGAAATATAACAGAATACAAATTATTTGGTCTTGTAATCGTTAGGAGCTATTTTAAATAGTGTCTTTATTAAATAAAAACAAATTGCAGGCTGTGAAAACAGAACTTGATTTCATGGTTTAATGACAGTTATACCCATACTATGACAGATTCTAATACACAGGCGGAACAGCACAAGACATTCCTCAGACAGGAGGCTGCCCAGGTTATTGTTGAAGTATCACGTAGCACCTAAACATCTGGAAGAAATTTGAAGTTCAGCTTCTTCCAATGTGTTGTAGACATTCTAACTGTGGAATTTGCTAAATAATAAACCTTTAAACAAACTAGAAGCAGTGGCCAAGTGCTTCTTTAGTGAACTGTGAGCAATATAATCTCTCGATTAATGGCCAAATACAGGATTTGGAACTAATGGTTTTTGTGTAGCCAGCTCAAGTTCACTGTGCAACCTGCACAATATTCTCCATTAATGAATTGCAACCGATTTTGTTGAGGATCATTACAAGCCTTGCCATCAAACTACACGATCCGTATCATCAGATTGATGTTGCAGCTTGCTGAAGAATTCAGACCTTTTCTGGGAAAGGTGGTAGGACTGCAAGATGGGTTGGAGCTTAATATGAATGAGAATGTGGGTGTTTCTTGAGCAGTTGGGGAAGTATAAACTGGCTTGGCAGTGGGGTTGGAGTCTAAAGGTAGAATAGAAGGTAAAATAGAAGATAGTGGTTCAGGTTAAGGGGCATTTAGCAAGGTAAAGAGAAAAGAGAAGGCCATAGTGTAAGGCAATGTTAGGAGTAATGATAAACAGTGTGCATCAGGAATAGGTGAAATAAAAAAATTGTGAGATTAAATCAAAGGTTGTTTGTCTGGATGCATGCAGTATTGTAATAAAATAAATGAAGTGAAAGCATACCAGATAAGTGATGATAGAAGTGCTGCTGCCTCCCAGCTCCAGCAACATAGGTACAAATGTTCCTTTGTACCACAATAATTTGTATATCACACTAGTTAAATAATAATTTGCTCTATCATTGCTTGTCACAAAGTGGATAACCTCTAGTTATCATCTAGTTCTCCCCCTGCCAGATTCTAACCCGTTCACTTAATCTATCCAGCATTACATGCTCTTTGTGACTTCCTCAGAACCTGCTAACACAACCATCCTTGTATCATCAGGAAACCTAGCTACAGTAAACCCCATCTCTTCATCTAAGTTGTTAATTAGAAATATTTGAGGCCTCTAATTCCTGTGGCACTCCATTAAATGCTGATTGATAACCTGAAAATCTGCTTTTCTCCGGAATCTGTTTTTTGCCTCCCTCTTTTGAATAATGGCATCAAAATTGTTATTCTATGTTCTCTCCAGAACCATAGATATTTTGGTAAAATGCCGACAAATGCAACAGCTATATCTGCCACCACTTCTTTTATGAGCCTGGGTAAGCAGGTAGCTACATATCTTACTGCTTCTTCGATTTTACTCTGACCTACTTCATACCTAGATCCATCTCTTCCTAGTTCTTCCCCATCTTTGCTGACATTGAATAACTTATCCACAACAAGGATCTTCAGTGTTCACTCACTGCCTCCATCTCAGCAAGTCACAAGCTTGATGTGACTGTGATCTCTTCTGGGGCCATCTGCATTCATTAATTTTTTTTTTCTTGATGAGGAAGGTTTATAGGAATGTAATCATTTTTCAAACCCCATTGTTTCAGGACCAAACTCTTTAATGGTGGATGCAATTTAATCCAGACAAGTGTGAGGTGTTACATTTGGGTGGTCAAGTGCAAGAGATAAATATACAAATAATAGCAGGAATTTTAGGAGCATTGGTGTCAGGGGATCTTGCAGTACAGATCTGTGGCTCATTGAAAGTGATAACATGTGGTTGGGGTGATGAGACCATATGGCATGTTTGCCTTCATTTGCGGGACATTGAGTATAAAAGTTAGGAAGCCTCTATAGGGTGATAGTTAAGCCACATTTGGAGTGTTTTGTGAGGTTCTGGCCGCCACACTATAGGAAGCTGTAAGGAGAGGTTGAATGAACTTGGATTGTTTTCAGTGGAGTGCTGGTGATCTGATAGAAGTATATAAAATATTGAGAGCCATAGAAAGGGAAAATAGTGAGAGTCTTTTTCCCAGGGTGAAAAGGTCATATAGGTTTAAGGTGATGGAAGGTAAGTTTAAAGTTTAGAATGTGTCATCAGGGAAGGTGATAGAGAAAAATATGATTGCATTTGAAAGGCATTTAGACAGACACCTTTTAAAAATGATTAAATCACAATATTTCCCATTCGTCGTCAATCACGTGACATTTGGGTTAGCATTTCATGTGATATACCCATTAGTATGTTCAAGTATTGTGTCAACAACTCATATCTTCCTCTAGATCACTGCAAAATAATTAAAATGTTTGATTGAGATAACCTAAGGTTTTCTCAAGATCATTAACTAAGTGTGAAGAAGCAAAGATATGAAGAGAATAAAATGTAAAACGCATCCATGATTCATCATTGGAAGTGACATGTCGAGGCCTGTAGAAGTAATATAATCTGGCATGAGAATTTTCGGGGGTCTGTATTACATTTAAGATGAGTTGTCTTACAATTGGACCGACTTTAATGCAATACCTTCAAATGCTTGTTATTTAAAAGTAAAAATGTGTCAATTCACACATAGTGCATTTCAGCTGTGGTTACACGCTTCATTACTTAGGACCTTGATAGCAAGATTTGATGGCAACCATTGTAAAAAACAAAATGTGCATGTGGTCACCATTGAGATCAGGATCATCTTCCAAAGTAAACACAAGCAGCACTTTGAGTCAACAGTGTAGCATTTATCAGAGATTAATCTAAAAAAAAGACATACTGGCTTTCAGTTATGAAATATCAGGCTTATTTTCCCTATACTCTATCTGCCTTTATGCATTAATTCATTGCCTTAAGATGGATTTACCTTCTACTTTTGTGCTAGGAAATATCAAGTGTTCAAAATAAATTATGGCCATGATTAAATAAGAGAAACAGCTGTCAGGGTGGGTTTTGCCGACTCAGAAATGCTTGGCTAAGTTCAGTATTTTGGCTGAAAATGGCCACTGTAACCTGTATCTGGGGATGTAACTGAAACTGGCAATAAAGCAAAACATCAGAGGGAATGTGCTCCAGGTTAGAGCTGGCATGTCTATGTTTATGTCTGCGTACTGAATTCCTCAAAAAATGGACGTTTAAGAAAATGCTGGGACTGTTTTAAACTTTGAGACCCACCCTGACACATTTATTCCATCCCTTTTGCTAGTTTGTTAAAACTGTTTTCTAGTACGCAGTGAGCCTTGTTAAGCATATGAGATTGTAAAACAAAAGTTAAAAATTGGCAGGTACATTTTAATTTTTTTTATGTCATCCAATTGAAAATATTTCCTATGAAGCAGCATTGGTGTTGATTTTACTCCATTCCATACAGCTGTCCAGTGAATTTTGGTAATAAGGAATAAATACTGGTTGATTTAAGATTTAGTGAGTTACAGGCTGATACGTTAATTTTTCATAGTTTGTACTTCCTATTGGCATAGAAGGAAGTCTATGCTAGCTGACAAAGCCATCTTATCGTCCCATGAATTTCCACTAAACTATTCCCTCCATATTTCCATAAAATCTACTACCCCTGTGTAGCAGATTCAAATGATTTACTAACCTGCATGCCTTTAGGATGTGAGAGGAAAGCAAAACATCTGGAGGAAACCCATGCAATGACAAGAAGAATGTACAAGTCCACATAGATGTCATCAGAGATCAGGATCAAACCTGGGTCCACATAAATGCTGGAGAAACTCAGCGGGTGCAGCAGCATCTATGGAATGAAGGAAATAGGCAACGTTTCGGGCCGAAACCCTTCTTCAGTCAGTTTTCAGTCGGCCCGAAACATTGCCTATTTCCTTCGCTCCATAGATGCTGCTGCACCCGCTGAGTTTCATCAGCATTTTTGTGTACCTTCAATTTTCCAGCATCTGCAGTTCCTTCTCAAACCTGGGTTGCTGGACTGCCATATTGCCACCCTATCTGGCATGGAGACCATGATGAACATATAAATCCCAACAAAAGACGCCAATGATTTCCACTGGGAGCCCAATTTATTTACCATGAGTACATAATTAAAATATAGGACATCTGAAATGCCCTTTTTCAGGACAGATGTCTCCCTTTTCTACTGTGGTTAATGAAGGCCTTCTGCATTTCCTCTGTTTCTTCTTTATTCTCACCCCACCCCTTCCAGATATCAGAACAATCTCCTGTGTCTCCATTAAGATATAAGTGTTTAAAGCATTCACGGTAAGTGTGAAAGGTATATTAATACATATAGGGACCATGCCTGCATCTTCCATCTACTTCTAACTTGTACAAGCATAAGAATTCTTCTGAAAATCAGTTTTGTCCTTTGTTAACCAGATAACATGCTTTGGTATGTTGAAAATTAGATTTTCTCTTTCTAGGAATGTTGACTGTGTGAACTGAATATGTTCAAATGAAATAAGTGCTATTGTGTAACCCTGGATTGTAAGTCCATGAACTTTGCAGTACAGCTTCTTGGTAGTGAGAAATTTACTCCCAGTACTATTTTCTGCTTATTGCATTGGCACCAGGAATCATGTTACAATCAGAAGGGACAAAAGTCAATGTTTTGTTGTTATATGTCCCAAAACAAACACTGAAATTCTGACTTGCAGCAGCACAACAGATATATAAGCATAGTACTCTGTAAAACCCATAATAAACAACAACAAAAGTTTAGTATATATATATTCAATATTATATTCAATATATTAAAATAACAAACAGACAACTAAAACAATAATCGTGCAAAATTAAAAGTAATACCCCAGAGTCTATATAGTTTGGAGCCTATTTGGAGGTTGTAGTACTTATTAGCCTGATGGTTGTCGAGATGAAGATGCTCCTGAACCTGGATGTTACAGTTTTCAGGCTCCTATACCTTCTTCCCGATGGCAGAAGTGAAATGAGAGCATGGTCAGAGTAGTGTGGGTCTCTGGTGGTGCTGGCTGCCTTTTAGAGGCATCAACTCTTGTGGATCTCTTCGATGGTGGGGAGGTCAGTACCTGCGATGGACTGGGCAATGTTCATCACTTTTTGCAATCTTCATCGTTCCTGGGCATTCAAGTTGCTGAACCAGGCCGTGATGCAACCAGCCAACTTGCTCTCTACCGTACACCTTTAGAAGTTTAAGAGAGTATCCATTGACTGACAAATCGAATCTCTCCAATTATCTAGGGAAATAGAGGTGTTGATGAGTTTTCTTTATGATTGCATCAATGTGTTGGGTCCAGGACAGATTTTCAGAGGTATGCATGCCCTGGAATTTGAAGCTTTTGACTCAACCATTGCCCCATCGAAGAAGACAGGTTTATGGATCCTCATCCTCCCTCTTTCAAAGTTCACAATCCGTTCCATGGTTTTACGTTGAGAGCAAGGTTGTTGTTCTGGCACCTTTTGATCAATTGACTGATCTCCCTCCTATACTCTGACTCATCATTATCTGTAGTTCATCCAACAACGGTGGTGTCGTTGAGGAACTTGAGAATGGAGTTCGAACTGTGTCCAACTACACAGTTGTGGGTATAGAGTGAGTAGAACAGGGGGCTGAGCATGTAGCCTTGAGGTGCTCCCATGTTGATGGTTTTCTAGGATAATATGTTGCTGCCAATCCATACAGATTGTGGTCTTTTGAGGAAGTTGGGGATCCAGTTGCAGGGGGATGCTCAGGAATCCAGTTCCGTGAGCTTGAAAATCAGCTTGGTAGGGATGATGGTGTTAAACACTGAGTGTATTCTATGAACAACAGCTTGACATATGTTTTTTTTTAATTGTCCAAGTGGTCCAGTGCAGAGTGAAGAGCCAGTGAGATCACATCCTCTGTTGACCTGTTGTGGCAGTAGACAAATTGTAGCGTGTGCAGGTTCTTGCTGAGGTAGGAGTTGTTACACACTATAACCAATCTCTCAAAGCACTTCACCAGGGACGTTAGTGCCACTGGTCAGTAGTCATTGAGGCATGTCACCTTACTCTTCTTGGGCACCGGTAATATTGGATCCCTTTTAAAGCAGGTGGGATCATCAGACCTCATTAATGAGAGGTTGAAGGTGCCCTCAAAAATTCCAGCCAGTTGGGCTGCACAGGTTTTAAGAACACGACCAAGTATACCGTCACGTCCAGACGTTTACCATCACGACCATCACGTTCACCCCCTGAAGTATCTTCTTACGTCAGCCTCTGTGACTGAGATTGTAATACCATCGGGGGCCTGGGAAGGCACATCAGTGTTCTCCCTATCAAAAGCACGCATAGAACTTCAGAGTGAAGACAGACTTTTTCACTTCATTATTACAATGTGTAACATTGCAGGTAAATGTCAGGGCTCTGGTCATTTAAAAAAAATTCAGGAGTCTTCACCTGCTTGCAAGAACCAGCCTTCAAGACCGGGTGTAGGAAGCATTTTTTTTAGTTACAGCTAATCACACCATTTGAGAGCATTGCTCAATGAACTACTTGCTGGCAGATTGTTTTTGGCTTGACAGATGAAGTCAGAGGAAAGTTGAAGTGAGAGGCTTAAAGTTTCACGAGGGAGAGGAATATGAAAATGTTACAAATTTAAGACCTCTACAAATATTTTCTTACCTGCAGCAATATCAATCTTTTCTGTAATAGTGAGAATAGATAAAATAAGATATTTACTGGGAGGTTGAGAAAGATACAAAGCACTGCACTTTATTTTAGCAGGTCAGACATGTGGACAAAGTGACCTGGAAGAAGTTGTATGGAATGATGAATTGCACACCATTCATGTCACAGGGACCTGGTGGAAAGATTCCAGTCAGTGGGATGCTGTCTGCAAGAATATAAGATGTTTAACAGAGATTGCTCCAGGAGAAAAGGGGGTTGAGTAATTGTATATTGGCACAGGGAGAAAGGTTATAAACAGGAAAGGTCATATAATAACCCCTTGTGATTAGGAAATCTGGCAAGGTAAGAGGTGTACTAATGTATACGTGGGATAAATGAAATATCGAGGAATAGGACCCAAGATTTCTCTGCAAACTCATTTGATGCCATTGGGTTGCATGGCTTATGAATATTCCAATATGGAGAAACAATGCAGATAATTAGCATTATTCAATTTACCTTCCATTGCATTTAAAATCACCAGTCCCTGTGTTCCAAGGAAGAATTAGGAGAAGCTGGCTTCACATAATAGATAGTCTTTCCAGCATCATTTGTGGGCCAGAAGGAACAGCATAGATCCCAGGACCCACAAGGAAATCATTGGCTCTCATTCTACCATCCACTGCACCTCATTTGTCATTCTGCCCACTATCCCATTGAATCTAGTGACCCTCACCATTCACCTCTGTTGACTATCCCCAAGCTGACTTGCTATCAGCAGCTCCCTGCTGGGTTTCCTGGCCAGCGGCCAGACTATGCAACTGTTAAAGTGAACCTGCACTTTTTGGTTTCCATGTAAGTATCAGGACAAATATCATTTGGTAGACAAAAATGCTGGAGAAACTCAGCGGGTGCGGCAGCATCTATGGAGCGAAGGAAATAGGCGATGTTTCGGGCCGAAACCCTTCTTCAAACCCTTCTTGAACAAATATAATTTTATGGATTGCTAAAACTCGTAGAAAATTGCAGATTTTAAGTGGACCAACTTCATGTGATCTGTTCAAATACATTTGTTAATGGTCAGAAAGGAGAGGACAGGCATTAAAATATATTCTGTTTGGCATTAATGGGATGTTACTAGTTGATTATACTACTAATGGGATAGTAATGGGTGAATTCTGAGAAAGGTTGACAAGGAAATGCCAAGAGGCTGTTTCTTCTTGATGAAGACTCATCAATGGCTAGAGGACATGGTTTCAGGATAAGCTCCTATCACATTTTCACTGAGCATCCAGACCCTGAAAACTGAGTGAAAATATCTCCTCACCTCCACTCTAGATACGTCACCAGAGATTTTGAATGAACAACCTCTGGTTATTGTAAGAGGAAATTGTTTTTTTCCATCAACACCATCGAAATGCTTGTTATGTCACATCTCAATCTCCACTGCTCTAACATCAACAGGCCTAACTTTCCAACAACACTTCAGTGAAGCCCTCATTGTTGGTCACATGGAAATTATTTGACATCCATCCTAAGGTCTTTGCCACTCCTGGAGGGTGATGTTCAAAATCGCAAGATGAATGTTTGGTAATTATTTTTAAAATGTAAACACAATTTTCAGATGCTATATTCTGTTGTTGTATTTATTAATCCAAGTAATCTATGGGATTTCTTAACCAACATCAGCCTTGTCACCTTTAAGGATTTGTGTTTGTGAAACGTGAAGATTTTCTTTTCATCTACACCCTTCAAAACCCCATCTGCCTGCCTGCTCCATCACAATAATATCTGAAATCTGAAATTCTGAAGTCTACATTGATCACTGTTTTCAGATATTCTAGCAATGTTGGATTACACCTAAAAAGTATTAAAACAAATCCGTCAGATAATATTGCCTTTTGAAAATGAGTTGCTTTACTCTATCAAACTCGTTCTATACCTCACCTGTGATTCTTCAGTGGGACAGTATACAATGACTTTAGATCAGCATCTAATTCATTCTATTCCTGTTTAGCCAAATATAGAGGAGCAAACAAAAAAATTGCTGGAGGAGCTCATCGGGTCAGGAAGCATCTGTGGAAGGAAATGGACTAATGACATTTCAGTCTGGTCCTGACATGAATTGTTGTCTGTACACAAAAAAGCTGGAGAAACTCAGCGGGTGCAGCAGCATCCGCTGAGTTGACATGTCCTGACATGAATTGTTGTCTGTTCATTTCCCTCAGTCTGAAGAAGAGCCCCAATTTGAATTGTTGTCTGCCCATTTCCCTCCACAGATGCTGCCTGACCACTGAATTCCTCCAGAAATTTATTTTTTACTTGAGATTTCAGCATTGGCAGTAGCTTCTGTCTTAAATAGAGAAAGGATTTTTTATCCAACCCATCCTGCTGCACCCTATAGAGATTTCATGGGATAGTAGAGGGAATGTACTCTGTGTCTAAGTCATGTTGTGGCTAGCTTTAGTGTAGTTTCTGGAAGAGTGGATGGAGCAGCATAAATATCTAAATTGTATTGGCTTCCTGTAAGGGTTTGGTAGGGCAGTGCCTTGTGCTGTTACTCAGTATCCGAGGAAGCTTTAGTCTTCAGCAAACCTGTGTTATATCTGCCCTGGGTAAAATGCAATGCTTGAGATGCCTGATGAAGAAATGAAAACTTATTCAAATGTGTCTCCATGACTGTGGATGGTGCATTGTCCAACACAACCATGCTCTATTCTCTGGCACATTCCAACACTTGTTATTTACATTATTCCTTTAACAAATTCTGGGTGGAATTTGTCAGGTTATAGAAACCTGACAGCATGATAGTCTGCCACACTGCAATAAAACCACTAATCTGTATAAAATATCAAATACCTTTTTTTTTATGCTAGTTCTTATTTTACAGTTTTTAATAATGAATAAAATGCATTTGGCTGAACATAGATCAGATTAATTTTCATACATCAGAATCTGAATGTTTATTGGAACAAGATGTATCATTGATACACTGTTTAACTTCTAACAACTTCATCACCAACTTCTGTATGGTGTTGTTCAGTATTTTTTTATCTATTTACATTCACTTTCAAAACATATTGCACCTTGAGCAATAACATTTAATAATATAGTGTCAACTGAAGGAAGTAGATTAGAGCTGGGGAGGCCCCTCAACTCACTGTTAATGCTTGGAGGAGTTCATTTGGTTTGCTCTCCATCAGTTTGTTGCTTGTAAATATTACAGACTACATTCAACTTGTGGGCCACTGGTGTGGGAGCCCATAGTGGAGTGATTATACCTCAACAGAGCTGTGACATACATCTATACAGGAAAGTTGACTATAGTTGTTGGGGAGACTTTTTAACAAATTTGTCAAGTGAAACAATTAGACAGACCATCACACTTATTTACTAAACTTAAAAATGTGACATTTTAGAGGGCACACAAAAGTGAAATGTTAGATGATAACAAAAGAGCATGCGGAGGACAGCAGAGGAAGATGGCACTAGAATAAAGAATAGTGGAGAAACAGGAAGGATGAATTGAGAAACAGGAAGGATGAATGCAAGGTATGATAAGTATGTATATAGAGTTTAGTAAATAAGTGTGATGGTCTGTCTAAGACTCCATATGAGATTATCATCTAATGGTAATAAGAGAGATGAAGGGGGCGAAGTGGAATTTAACCTTCTTGGCTTCAAAGTATTCTGGAATGTTGGAAAAGAGAAGAGGAAACAGACAGCAGTATTGATTGAATATACAATTATTACAGCGAAGAGGATTATTGTAAGCATGTCCCAAAAGTAGAGTTTATTTGGTTCATGTTAAGGTATAATAAAATACCAATACGCTAAGTGTATACAATAAAACTACCAAACAATGGGAAGGAGAAAGAGGCAAGAACTGTGGTAGAAGGGTGATGGTACACTTCAATTATCATAATATAGGCTGAGATAATTATTCTAGAGTGCAAAGAAATGTGCTGAATTATCTTGAAAATGGTTTTACCAACCAATATAGAAATACGCAATACCTGATCCAGCTTGGGGAATGGCTAGGGTGAGTGGGGCATGTTTCATGTGTTTTTTCTCCAGTAGTGAATACCACAACATAAGGACGGAAGGCAGTAAACTAAATTGAAGAAGCACAAGTAAATTTAAAAATAGAATAATTATAAAGAACAACATGAAGGCTTCAGTCAAGAAGGAAATTATATTGGGTTGAAACGACTTCTGGAGAAGGTGGGCTGGAGTCAAAATGCTGGAGTAACTCAGCGGGTCAGGCAGCATCCCTGGAGAGCATGGATAGATGGTGTTTCACATCAGGTTGGGACCCTTCTCAAGACTGACTGAAGAAGAGTCCCAATCCGAAACGTCATCTAGCCATGTTCTCCAGGGATGCTGTCTGACCTACCGAGTTACTCCAGCATTCATGTTTTTCCTTGATAGATCAGCATCTGCAGTTCCTTATTTCTTTAAAATAGTGATAGGAACTCTTGGGAAGCATTGGTAAAGAGGCAATGGTGTGAGTATAAGGTAGACTGAAATGATTAAAGATACAGGGTAAAATGAGCGGTAGGAAAAATGCTCAGAACTATTGCAAGGTTCATCACAAGCGATAAAGTTGATAAGAAAAACCGAGCTAATGGTGGAAAGGAGAGATGAGATCTCAGAAAAAACGATTCAGAGAAGGAAAGGAATTAGTAAACCAAAAGATTCACTGTTAACTAAAAAGGTAACTACAATCTCTGCAATAAACCAATACAGTGAAAAGACAGACGAAGGAAATCTGAGAATGATAACGGAAAAATATATGAGATTTTCCTGTGCAGGCAGTGCATCCTGAAGTAGTAAATGTGTCATTTGCATTTGTCTACAGCAGAGAGTAGAATGCTGGCAAGGTATCAGCAAGAGGAGGCAGCAGTGAAATTGGAGAATATAATAATAGAGGTAGAATTTAAAAGGCTGGCAATCCTCAAAGTAAAAATGTCACCTCATCCGGAGAGAATGTATCCTGGTTTACTCGGAAATAACGGGTGGAAACTGCAGAGGGTTTGGAATAATTGTCCCATCATTCCTGGATGCGAGAAAGTGCCAGGGTATTGGGGGATTGTGAATTATTTTCCTTTTTTCAACAAAATTGATAAAACTAAATCTTTGTAACTGCAGACCCTTCAGCCTAGACTTTAGAGGCAATAATAGTAAGATTAAACGAGAACTTACCAGTTTGAAGTTTGATCTGTATTTTATGAGGAGTTACGATGAGGGATTACGTGAAGAACCCGTCCAGCACGCATGCGCGACATACTTCAAAGCAGCGGTGTGGAATCACAGACAGACACAGTAATTGAAATAAACATAGTAAAGAAAAGGAGAGCTTAGATACCAGTTTGATCTCTAATATTGAGGGTGGGAGCGGAGGGCACGTAATCCCTCATCGTAACTCCTCATAAAATACAGATCAAACTTCAAACTGGTAAGTTCTCGTTTAATCTTACTATTTTACTTCGGAGTCACATGAATGATTCCGTGAAGAACCCGTTCAGCACGCATGCGCGGCATTACGTCCAGCAGAGCAACAGCGGCACAGCGGGAGTCAGGCGCTCCCGCTATGGAGGTGAAAGAACGGACCGTCAGTTAAGCTGACGTCGGGTTTTTCTTTCACAGGGAGCCTTCTGCTGTCCGGCAGAGAAGAAAGGCTCTGCAACAAACCTGTTCCCCGCTCGACTCCACGGAGGAGCGTCCATCTGGGGGGGGGGCAGCAACAGAACAGACCTGTCCCACGCTCGACTCCACGGAGGAGCGTTCCATCTCGCGGGGGCAGCAACAAGGCGGTAGGATCGCTTACCGGGCGGTCCGCTATACCCCGACACCGCGCCGAGCCCAGCCCGCTAGCGCCTGAGCAGCGGGCTGGATGTAAAGCCAAGGAAGAGGCGTCCGGCCGGTGGCTCCTACTTATCGGACGGGGACGTCTCTCCACCCAGGCGGGGGAGAGACAGCCGCCTGAGCCGCTTGGAGCGGCTCTTGGTCCAGGAGCTCCAGCGAGGTGCACC
The DNA here is from genome assembly GCF_010909765.2 of Amblyraja radiata. Taxonomy (NCBI): domain Eukaryota; kingdom Metazoa; phylum Chordata; class Chondrichthyes; order Rajiformes; family Rajidae; genus Amblyraja; species Amblyraja radiata. Next base: position 5,974,828 of record NC_045987.1, on the reverse strand, counting down.
CCAGGAGGGGCGCTCTTGGAGAGGGGGGTCAGGCACTCCCTCCACAGTGCCTTGTGCACTGTCCATTGCTTCCTCCTTTCCAGAGGATAGCTTTGGTGACCAGGACTGGGCTGGTCAAGAACAGGGGCAATGGCTGAAGATCTCGGAAGTATGCAAGGGGTGCAGGAACAGGAAGAGCTGCTAGGTGTGGTGGACAGTTACGTGGAAACCCCACGTGCAGGAGGCCGTTAAAAGCCTGACGACAGTCATCACATCGTTTTTTCCTCGTTCCATGGACAAATACGGAGATGACCACAACCTTCGTAAACAAGTCATAAGACCTGCCATAAATCCTACATTGAGGGGTTGTGCATACCCCAGCCACTGAGCCAGACCCACTGCTCTTTGGCAAAAACCTCACAAAGCATATGAAGGACATGCAAGAGGTTTTACAAAACCTTCGGCTCATGAGGGCAGGGCCGGGACGACTAACCAAAAGCAGTAATTCCTGCGCAGCAGCACCCCATCGCGTCCATCAGTCAACGTCTACCATATCGGACTGATGAAAGCTCGGGGTCCGCATCTATCACCGAAAGTCATCTTTAGACCAGGGCCCAGAGCGGACCCCATGGAAAATGTGCCACCCCCCAACGCCACCGCCACGTCAGACGACGTGCAACACTCGTTGGACCGGCAGGAAACAGAAGAATACCCATAACCATGGAGGTAGGTGGGTCTGGTTCCTACCAGTATATAGAGTAATACTAACACATGGGAGTCTATCACGAGTGATCAGTATATACTCAATGGCATTAGTGAATACAAATACAATTCATACTAGAAAAATTGCCACCAGGTCAACATTCACCCCAGAGGGTATTTTTCCCCCTCTCCGTTAAAGAAACAAGAGGGACAAGCTGAACTGGTGAGAATAATTACAAAGGGTATCATGGGAAAACCTGAACCCTTGCAATTCGTATCAAATATATTCACTAAACCCAAAAAAGATGGTGGATGTCGCATCATCATTGACTTAACTTCACTAAATATGTTTGTTAAGTATATACATTTCAAAATGGTACCGGTTGTTACTGCCAAACAACTAAATTCCAAAGGATACTTCATGGCAAGCATTCATCTTAAAGATGTTTACTATTTAGTACCATTCACAAGGATCATCGCAGATACTTGAAATTTACCTGGATGGGGCAGCTATAGCAGTTTAAAGCGTTACCCAATGGGTTCACATCAGCCCAAGAGTGTCACCAAGACACTAAAACCAGCTCTGGCAATATTCAGAAGACAAAAACATATTGTCATGGCATATCTTGATGATATCCTAAATGGTAGGCAAGACCATGAATTTGACTATGTTAGCTGTTCAGCTACCAAACAGTTATTCGAAACCCTGGGGTTGTCTTACATCCAGATAAATCTAAGTTGAAGCCATCCTCTATCATGGACTACTTGGGCTTCACAATTAATTCAGTCTACGTGACTGTAACATTGCCAAAAGACAACATAGTTGAATTGGCACAATCATGCAACAATTTAATGGTCAGCAAACTACCAACTACTCGACAAGTAACAGAGTAATTGGGAAAATGGTAGCAGCATTTCCGGCTACATAATTCGGACCTTTGTACCAAAAACGACATACAGGTCATTATGATCGTTTCATGAAGTTACCCACTGAAGTAATATCAGACTACAGTGGTGGGCAAAAAACGTTTGACATAGTTTCAGCCTATTATCATCACTAACCCTACGTCAGTTATCCAAACAGATGCCAGTGCTCAAGACTGGGGAGCAACTAACTCTATATCCAGCACAAGTAGTAGATGGACTAACCCAGAATCGTCGTTACCACTTACACTGGGCATTAATTATCTAGAGATGTTGGGTGACTTTTATGGTTTAAAAGCATATGCATAAATATGCATCACTTGCATGTACGGTTATAAATAGATAATACTACGGTGGTGGCCTACATTAACCATATGGGCGGCATAAAATCGGTATCATGCGACAAGTTGGTCAACACAATTTGGCAATGGTGTGTCCAAAGACATATTTGGCTATCAGTAACTTACCTGCCAGGTAAGCTAAATACAGTGGCAGACACCAGGTCACGTAAATTTAATGACAACATCGAATGGATGTTAAAACCCCCAAATTTTTTTTTTTCCACAAAAGTTATCAAGCAATATGGCACGCCAGATATCGATTTATTTGCATCGAGGCTAAATCACCAGGTGCCTATGTATGTCGCTTGGGAACCAGACCCTGAGGCAGCAGTGGTAGATGCGTTCGCGCTGGATTGGGGAAATTCTTCTTCTATGCATTTCCTCCCTTCTGCCTCATCAGTCGGGGACTACGCACAGTACAAATGGACTCTGCTTCAGGTATTTTGATAGTACCCGACTGGCCTACACAGCCATGGTTCCCAATACTCCATGACATGGTTGCTGAAACTCCGATGGTATTCCCCAGTGACCCAGAGTTGTTAACACCCAGTGTCGGGCACAAGCCACCCGTGCCATGAAAAAATCAAACTCCTGGGTTGCAGATTCTGCACAAACCACTTCTGGGACTGGGATTATCATAACAAACCATCGACACCATGTCAGCATCCCTCCGAACATCCACTAAAAAACAGCACTTGTCCAGCATCAAAAAATGGGAGAAGTACTGCTTAGATACAGGGACCACCTACTCAACCGCTACAGTTACCAACGTACTGGAATTCTTGGCGAACCTTCACCACGATGAAGGACTCAGCTACAGAGCCATCAACACAGCTAGAATTGCCCTGCCTGTCTATTTAAAGCCAGCTCCAGGACAACAGGCCATGGGGTCCCACCAGCTGGTGGTCAAACTAATGAAGGGTATTTACAACTCTAACCCCCTAGACCAAGGTACACCCATATATGGGATGTCAGTGTGGTCCTGACATACCTCAGGGGATGGCCACCAGCCAGATCCCTCAACCTGGAACCATCTATGCTCAAAACACTCATGTTGATGGCACTTGTAGCTGCACAGAGGGTCCAGTTACTACACCTATTGCGACTGGACACCATGCTCACAGCTCCAGACCAGATCTCTGTCATTATCCAGGGAATGATCAAACAGAGCAGACCAGGAACACCTAATCCAGTCATGGAATTCCGGGTTTACCCACTAGAAACACGGTTATGTGCCATGACCCTATTATCCTACATAGACACAACCAAAATATTCGAGGGAGATGAAAAGCCTTGTGGGTCAGTCATAAAAAACCTTATGGTCGGGTGACGAGCCATTTCGAGATGGCTCACGCAGGTGCTAAAAGCTGCTGGGATAAAAAATAACATGTACAAATTTCATTCCACCAGGGCAGCATCCACGTCGACGGCTAAAAGAATGGACGTGCCTATAAACCACATCCTGGCTACAGCAGGATGGTGGGGGGAAAGACCGTTCAGAAATTTTATAATAAGCCGTTGGCAAAACCTGTTTTATTTGCAGGAAAGATTTTACAGACTGCAAATATTTAATTTAAGCCCAGGGGAGCAATTTAATTTCTTTGCTGTTATTGTTAAAACATACCATTGTGTTTTTCTACAAACAGATTCATTGGTTGGTTACGATAACACACTTCCTCCCTCAAAGACTTCGGCAGTAGCCGGTTCGAATCCCGCTTGGAGTGCATACTGTCGTTGTGTCCTTGGGCAAGACACTTCACCCACCTTTGCCTGTGTGTGAATGTGTGTGAATGCGTGTGAGTGATTGGTGGTGGTTGGAGGGGCCGTAGGCGCAGATTGGCAGCCACGCTTCCATCAGTCTGCCCCAGGGCAGCTGTGGCTACAGAAGTAGCTTACCACCACCGAGTGTGACTGAGGAGTGAATGAATAATGCGATGTAAAGCGCCTTGAGTATTAGAAAGGCGCTATATAAATCCCATCCATTATTATTATTATACTTCACTCACTGCCGAAGTCACTTGAGGGAGGAAGCGTGTTATCGTAATCAACCAATGAATCTGTTTGTAAAAACAATAATGGTATTTATTAACAATAACAAAAAAAAACAAATTGCTCCCCCGGGCTTAAATTATATATTTGCATCTGGTAATATTTTCTCTGCAAACAAAGCAGGTTTTGCCAACGGCTTATTATAAAAAGTTCTGAACGTTCTTTCCCCAGATCACCCCGCTGTAGCCAGGATGTGGTCTATTGCTACGTCCATTCTCTTAGCCGCCGACGTGGATGCTGCCCTGGTGGAGTGAGATTTGTACATGTTAGTATTTATACCAGCAGCTTTCAGCACCTACTTGAGCCATCTAGAAATGGTTTGGCTCGTCACCCGACCATAAGGTTTCTTGTGGCTGACCCATAAGGCTTTTTCACTCCCTCGATGGATTTTAGTTGTGTCTATATAGTACAGTAGGTGGGTCATGGCACATAACCGTGGTTCTGGTGGGTAGACCGGGAATTCCATGACTGGATTAGATGTTCCTGGCCTGCTATGTTTGACCAGCCCCTGGATAGTAAATGAGACATGGTCTGGAGTTATGATCATGTTGTCCAGTCGTAAAAGGTGAAGTGACTGGACTCTTTGTGCTGACACAAGTGCCATCAGCATGATCGTCTTGAGAGTTAATTGTTCCAGGGTGAGGGACCTGGCTGGTGACCATCCCCTGAGGTATGTCAGGACCACACTGACATCCCAGATATGGGTGTACCTAGGTCTAGGGGGGTTAGAGGGGTTATCCCCCTCTTGAGTTTGACCACCAGCGGGTGGGACCCCATGGCCTGTTGTCCTGGTGCCTGTATTAAATAGGCAGACAGAGCACTTCTGGCTGTGTTGATGGCGCTGTAGCTGAGTCCTTCATTGTGGAAAAGGCCTGCCAGGAACTCCAGTACATTGGTGACTGTTGAGGTTGAATAGGTGGTTCCTGTATCCAAACAGTATTTTTCCCACTTCTTGATACTAGATAAGTACTGTTTCCTTGTGGATACACGGTGGGATGCTGTCATGGTGTTGATGGTGTTTTCTGACAATCCCAGGCCCAGCAAAGGCCTTTTCAAAATCTGCAACCCAGGAGTTTGATTTTATCATGGCATGGGTGGCTTGCGCCAGATACTGGGTGGGTTAGCAATTCTGGGTTACTGGGAAAAGTCATAGGGGTCTCGACGATCATGTCGAGGAGCACTGGGAACCATGGCTGAGTAGGCCAGTCAGGTACTATCAAAATACCTGAAGCAGAGTCCATTTGTATTTTGCGTAGTACCCGACTGATGAGGCAGAAGGGAGGAAATGCATAAAAGAAGAAATTTCCCCAATCAAGCGCGAACGCATCTACCGCTGCTGCCTCAGGGTCTGGTTCCCAAGCGACATACATAGGAACCTGGTGATTTAGTCTGGATGCAAATAGATCGATATCTGGCGTACCATATTGCTTGGTAATTTTAGCAAATACTTTGGGATTTAACATCCATTCGGTGTTGTCATTGAATTTGCGTGACCTGGTGTCTGCCACTGTATTTAGCTTACCTGGCAGGTAAGTTGCTGATAGCCAAATATGTCTGTCGACACACCATTGCCAGATTGTGTTGACCAATTTGTCGCATGATATCGATTTTATGCCGCCCATATGGTTAATATAGGCCACTACCGTAGTATTATCTATTTGTAACCGAACATGCAAGTGATGCATATTTGTTGAATATGCTTTTAATCCATAAAATGCACCCAACATTTCTAGATAATTTATGCCCAGTGTAAGTAGTAACGATGACTCTGGGTTAGTCCATCTACCACCTGTGCTGGATATGGAATTAGTTGCTCCCCAGCCTTGAACACTGGCATCTGTTTGGATAACTAATGTAGGGTTAACGATGATGATAGGGCTGGAACTATGCCAAATGTTCTCTAGCCACCACTGTAGCTCTGATATTGTTTCAGTGGGTAATTTCATGATCCGGTCAAAATGACCTGCATGTCGTTTTAGTGCCTGCACTTTTGCTCTTTGTAAGATTTGATAGTGCATAGGTCCAAATTGTGTAGCTGGAAATGCTGCTACCATTTTCCCAATTACTCTCGCCACTTGTCAAATGGTTGGTCGATCGTTGACCATTAAATTGTTACATGTTTGTGCCAATTCAGCTGTTTTTGTCTTTGGCAAAGTTACAGACATGTGGACTGAGTTAATTGTGAAGCCCAGATAGTCCATGGTTGTGGATGGCTTCAACTTAGATTTATCTGGATGTAAGACAAATCCCAAGGTTTCAAACAATTGTTTGGTAGCTGACACAGCTGATATAGCCAATTCCATGGGTTTGCCTACTATTAAGATATCATCAAGATATGCCCCGACAGCCCGAGGGAGGAGCGGTGCCCGGTCGGGGCGGCCCAGCCCGAGGGAGAAGCGGCGCCCGGTCGGGGCGGCCCAGCCCGAGGGAGAAGCGGCGCCCGGTCGGGGCGGCCCAGCCCGAGGGAGAAGCGGCGCCCAGTCGGGGCGGCCCACCCCGAGGAAGAAGCGGCGCCCGGTCGGGGCGGCCCAGCCCGAGGGAGGAGCGGTGCCCAGTCGGGGCGGCCCAGCCCGAGGGAGGAGCGGCGTCCAGTCGGGGCGGCCCAGCCCGAGGGAGGAGCGGCGCCCAGTCGGGGCGGCCTGGCGCGAGGGAGGAGCGGCGGCCTGGCGCGAGGCTGAGACGGTGGCAGTACTCACGTGAGGGCGATCCGGCTCGGGGCTGGAACGATGCTCCGGGGGCTGGGACGGCAGTTCTGGTGGCGGTGGCCTGAGACCGGGGTTCGGCCGCGGGCCAGCGGCTGCGTCAGCAGGTCTGGTGAGCGGCAGCTTCGACCACCCCGGGCCGCGGTGTTTGAGCCGCAGGACAGGTTTTAACATCGCCCGGGGGGTATCGCCTCAGCGCAGAAGGAGAAGAGGAGGGAAGAGACTGCAGCCCTAAGACTTTTGCCTCCATCACAGTGAGGAGATGTTGGGTGGACTCACTGTGGTGGATGTTAATATGTGTTTATTGTTGTTTTTTATTGTATTGTATTGTATGTATGACTGCTTAAATTTCGTTCAGACTTCGGTCTGGATGACAATAAAAGGCTATCTATATCTATCAATATGTTTTTGTCTTCTTAATATTGCCAAGGCTGGCATTAGTATCTTGGTGAATAATCTTGGGGCTGATGTTAATTCGTTAGGCAACGCTTTAAACTGCCATAGCTGCCCCATCCAGTAAATTTCAGGTATCTGCGATGAAACGATCATAATGACCTGTATGTCGTTTTTGGTACAAAGGTCCGAATTATGTAGCCGGAAATGCTGCTACCATTTTCCCAATTACTCTGTTACTTGTCGAGTAGTTGGTAGTTTGCTGACCATTAAATTGTTGCATGATTGTGCCAATTCAACTATGTTGTCTTTTGGCAATGTTACAGTCACGTAGACTGAATTAATTGTGAAGCCCAAGTAGTCCATGATAGAGGATGGCTTCAACTTAGATTTATCTGGATGTAAGACAACCCCAGGGTTTCGAATAACTGTTTGGTAGCTGAACAGCTAACATAGTCAAATTCATGGTCTTGCCTACCATTTAGGATATCATCAAGATATGCCATGACAATATGTTTTTGTCTTCTGAATATTGCCAGAGCTGGTTTTAGTGTCTTGGTGACACTCTTGGGCTGATGTGAACCCATTGGGTAACGCTTTAAACTGCTATAGCTGCCCCATCCAGTAAATTTCAGGTATCTGCGATGATCCTTATGAATGGGTACTGAATAGTAAGCATCTTTAAGGTCAATGCTTGCCATGAAGTATCCTTTGGAAATCAGTTGTTTGGCAGTTACAAACGTTTCCATTTTGAAATGTACATACTTAACAAACATATTTAGTGAAGTTAAGTCAATGATGATGCGACATCCACCATCTTTTTTAGTTTTAGTGAATATATTAGAGACAAATTCCAAGGGTTCATATTTGTTTTTTTCCATGATACCCTTTGTGATTAGCCTCACCAGTTCAGCTTGTCCCTCTCGTTTTTCTTTAACTGAGAGGGAAAAGACCCTTTGTGGTGAATGCTGAACTGGTGGCAAGTTTTCTAGAGTAAACTCTATTTTGTATCCACGAATGCTGTTGAGTATATACTTGTCATTCGTGATAGACTTCCATGCTTGCTCAAACAGGTGTAATCTCCCCCCTGTTAGTATAGAGACCCCACTTTCTATATGCTGGTAGGAACCAGACCCACCTACCTCCATGGTTATGGGTGTTTCTTTTGCTTCTTTGTCGGACGATGAGTCTTCTGTTGCATTGTCTGACGTGTTGCTGTTGGTTGGGGGTGGCGCATTTTCCATGGGGTCCGTTCTGGGCCTTGGCCTAAAAAAGGCTTCCGGTGGTGATGTGCGGACCCCGAGCTTTCACCAGTCCCATAGGGTAGACGTCGACTGGTGGACGCGGTGGGGTACTGCCGCTTGGGTTTAGTGGGTTTGCTTGTCCTGGGGCCTGCCCTCATGAGGCCAAATGTTTTGGACTCCTCCATATCTTTTACTTTCTTGGAGAGGTTTTTGCCGAAGAGCAGGATTTCTGGCTCTGTGATCGGCGTTTTGCACAAACCCGTGAATTTCGGGTTGAGGGCAGGTCTTATAATCTCCTTGCGGAGGTTGTTAATTTCAAACTGGGTATTGCACAGCAGTGCGAGTGTATCCTGCTGATTCGTGGTCATTTCTGTCCCATCCACAGAACGAGCATACGAAGTGATGGCTGACGTCAGGAGCCTGAGGATCCGCTCTAGTTTGAGCTCTTGATTGCGGATATTTGGCCCAACGTGCCCCCAGATTTGGCTGTTGACAGCGGCACGTTGAGCGAGGCGCAATATTCAGGGGCCGAATATAGCTCTAGGGCCTCATTAACTACCTGCTCCTGTAGGGGCTTGAAGGATAGGTAGTTAATGGTGGCCGCCAGTTTTGGCTCTAATGGCCGTCCTGCACATGGAGCTGCCACGTAGCGGTCTACCACACCCAGCAGCTCTTCCTGTTCCTGTACCCCAAGCATACTCCCGACATCTTCGGCCAGTGACCCCTCTTCTTGACCAGCCCAGCCCTGGTCGCCAAAGCTGCCCTCGGATGAGGAAAAGAGATGGCCAGTGCATGAGGCACTGTGGTGGGAGTGCCTGAACTCCCTCTGCGAGACTGCCCCTCTCGAACCAAGTCTCGCTGGAGCATACGCTCCACGAGCCGCTCCATGCGGCTCAGGCGGCTGTCTCTGCCCCGAGCGGGCGGTGAGACGTCCCCGTCCGAAGAATCGGAAACCACCGTCCGGTTAGTCTTCCGTGCTGCTTTACATCCAGCCCGCTGCTCAGGCTGCGCTAGCGGGACTGGACTCGGCTCGGTGTCGGGGATGGCGGTTCGCTGGGTTAGCGGTCCTACCGCCTCTTGCCCCCCACTGATGGAACGCTCCTCCGTTGGAGTCGAACGGGGGGCAGATTTCTTGGATAGTCATGTTTTGTTCATGTTCTCCCTGTTGAAACAAAACAAAACCCTTCTTTTCTGGAAAAAACGACCTCAGAATAAACTTCCGGTCCATCTTTTTAAACTGTAGCGGGAGCGCCTGACTCCCGCTGCGTCGCTGTTGCACTGCGTGAACGCAATGTCGCGCATGCGTGCTGGATGGGTTCTTCACGTAGTCACTCACGTGACTCCGAAGTAAAATCTGAGATAAAATGAATTAGAATTAAAAATGAAACGGGAGACTAATATAATAAAAACCAATGCAAATATATCAAAGACAAATAACGGTTAGTTAACTTGACTGATTTGTTCATGAAGTACCAGAAATATGGTGCAGATAAGATCGTGTGCAATAAAAACATTTAACAAAGTAACATGCAATGGGCTTCTTGGCAAAATTGAAACCCCTTAGATTAAAGCGGGTTTAGCAGTCTGAGTATGAATTTGCTAAGGGACAGAAGGGACATGAAAGGGTTTTTATAATAGATGGAAGGGTATAGGGCTACTGTGTTCATCATTGTGAAATTGAATGTGATGTTGCCATGAGTGAAGCATGGTAAAAACTATGAAGGAGTCTGAAGAAGGGGCTTGACTGGAAATATCACCAATCCATGTTCTCCAGAGATGCTTCCTGACCCTCTGAGTTATTCCAGCACTTTGTATTATTTTTTTGTAAACCAGCATCTGAAGTTCCTTTCATCAACAACTACTTCAGAGTGGTTTTGTGACACTCATAAAAATTCAAGTGGGCCTGTCCAGTTCTGATCATCTTTGGGTCCCTTGACTTCCAGAGTAAATTAATTCACAACAATGCTTTTGGAAAATTGCAAGGGAACTGGGATCATCTTTGGCTGCCGTACTGCAGCAGCATCGACCTGGGAAACCGAGGAACAAATAAATTATTTAATAAAATACCCTTAGGCACCCGTCTCATTCCTGGCAGTGCAATGATTCCATAATCTTCAACCTGCCCACAACGCCCAGATTCTGCAGATGCTTCCCTTTCTTCTGATCCTCAACAGTGATCCTAGTTTCTTCTCCCCTACCCTTGATCACCATCTGGAGTGCCTTCCTTGACCATTGATTTCCCAAGCAAGATTGTGATCCTTCCCCAATTCTTACTCCCTCACCCCCCAATTTCACTTCTCCCTGCTCGAGCAAGGTTGAAGGGGTCTAGGCAGCACATTTTTGCCTATCACAATGTGCAGTGCTCAATCCCTTGAGACTCAGTTGCAACTGAATTTAGATGCAGTACGCCGACAACTAAAACATTTGCTGTGTCATTTCCGTTTCTTGCCATTTAGGGTATACTAAAATTTCTAGGCATTAATTTTCTTGTGAATTAATTAATCTACAGTGAAATAAATCACTGCACATTGCCTGACTGAACGGGTGCACAGCTCCTACCTGTTGTATACCATTGGCAGCAACAATACATCTCCAAAGAAGTTCAATGGCTGACAATCCTTGGACAAGTGCAGGGTCTGGGAACACCTATGAAACATGAAGCAAGTGGAAATTCAGTAACAGGCAATTTCATGAAGGAATCCACCTATTACTTGAACAATATATGTGTGCAAGTACATTGTGGTATGTATGTGCAAATTTATATCTATGTTTGTGCATGTATATATACAGACAAATATATATGGACACGTGTCTATGAGAGTGTTTTCTTGGGTGCTCTGCAGCCAAATAGCATCTACATACTTTTTAGAATTGCTTTGAATCACTAGTTATTCCTTTCTCTTTTTCTTTAAAGATCATTCTTTTTTCCAAAGAATGACAGGGGAACTTTGACAGAAATTTCAAACATACTCCATATGAATGTGTCTCTAGAAATGATTAAAAAAAATAATTTAAAAGAATTACATTTTCCATTGGCAATACTACACATTTCTTTAATAAAAGCTGAATGAATTTGACAAGTGCAGTGCTCTGATGGACACCAATTCTTCTGAGAAATGCACACCTGCAGGTGCATAAAGCTGTCCTCAGCAGCTGTGCTGAATGTTTTATTGCTCACTGATAACTGATAGCTCTGAAGGGACACTCTGAACACACATTTATCACAACAATAATGGAAGCACGGTTGATATTGATGTAATAGTGAAAGAAATTGCATGCGATCCAAGACGAACTTACACATACAGCTGTCTGGTATTGGACAGCTCACGTCTCAACATTAATACCTGTTTATAGAGTGTAAAATGGAACATTAGGAGAATGAAATCGCTGCAAAAGCAATTCATGTAAATATTAATTCATTCTAAAAGAAGCAAAATAGTTGAGGTTAATTGAGGGTGATGTAAGACTTAGCAGTAATCAGCATGTCAGTTAAAGTAGGCTCTTTTAAGGTAGGCTTGTTTCCAACTGCGAATGTAAATGTCGGGACATTTTAAATGCATCATTCTCCACATTCTGAATGGTCGCACTTTCTGGGCTGGAACTGTATATGAGAAAAACTCTTCAGTAGGAACCTATTAACTTGAGATTGCACAAGTTAAAAGAATGTATCCTTTGGAATTGTTTCCTTTATAGAGGGAATTGTCCGGTGTCCATAAGGTGCCCCTCTCCATGCACCATCTTGACTGGCACCCTTTTTGACCAATTCTTAAATGTTTTCTCCCATTTCATTGTGGGAACGACCTGATCTATGTGAACTGCCCTCAATCAAGAAAGCAGCTTATTACTACCTACTTAAGGATAATTGGGTTTGGATACCAAGCAACCTTGACCCACTGCAGTTTGCCAACTGCCACAACAGATCCATGGCTGATGTCATCTCCCTGGCCCTACTCTCATCTCTGGAACACCTGGATAAGAGAGATACCTGCGACAGACCTATTCATAGAATGGGTCTGCTTTCAATACTATCATCCCATCCAAGCACATTTCCAAACTCGTGGAACTTGGAGTTCGCACTCACCTCTGCAAGTGGATCCTCAACTTCCTGACCAATGGACCACAATCAGTGAGAAATGGTGATATATCATCCACTAGGATAATCCTCAATAATCCTCAATCCTCCCTGCATTCTCAACCCCATTCTTTACTCCATATATACCCACGGCTCTACGGCCAAATACAAATCCAATAAATTTACAAATTCACAGACGACACAAGTAGTGAGCCGGATATCAAAAAACAATGCAACTGAGTACAGGAAGGAGATTGAGAACCTCCTAACCTGGTGCCAAGACAACAATCTTTCCCTCAATGTTAGCAAGACAAAGGTGATACCTGTTACCCTGGTATACATTGGCCGAAGTAGAGATGGTTGAAAGTTTCAAATTCCTAGGAGTAAATATCACCATCAACTTGTCCTGGACCAGCCATATCGAAGGAATGGCCAAGAAAGCACATCAATGCCTCTACTTCCATAGAAGGCTTAGAAAGTTCAGCATGCCCCCAACCTCTACAGATGTGCCGAAGAAAGCATTTTATCTGGATGTATCACAGCATGTTTAGGGAACAGCTCCATCCTAGATCACAAGAAATTGTGGACACAGTCCAGACCATCACGCAAACCAACCTCCCTTCCATTGACTCTATCCACACGTCATGCAGCCTCGCCAAGGCCACCAGCATAATCAAGGACGAGTCTCACCCCAGACATTCATGTCTAACAATGAATTTCTGCAGAGACTGTACATGTTGTTGTATGCAACAAATAGGTTTATTGGTACAATATTTCTATATGGTGCAGTTTTATACACTATGCAAAGGATTCCATGAAGAAATTATTTCCTGGTGAGTTGGTCTCATTGTCACAGGGAAAGAAAAGGGATGTGAGAAATTGAATCTGATAAAAAAATAAAGGGGAAGGATAAAGCTTGCCAGCACTCATAGTTGAAAAGGCAATTGGCCTGTAAAGGATACCAATTAAATTGCTGAAGGAGGTTCGGGTGGAAAATGTAAAGCTCCATAATGTTCCAGTCTGTTTAGATGCACAGATAGTACCAGAGGCTAGAAGATTACATCCCTGAACAAAAAAAGGAGTGGAATAAGGCCAGTAAATCAATTTTAGACAGTGGAGAAAACTTTAGAGACGGCAGGCTGGGGCAAAATTATTTCCACATGGAACAATATATATACACATGTACTTTATTCATCTCAAATCCGTAACAATCCATGCTCACCCTGTTGCTCTTGCAAAGTCACATTTTGACCATTCTATACAACAACCTCACTCATGCCAGCAGCTAGTTAGTGCAGTGTTGAAGACTGAAAAAAGTCGGGAAAATAACTCCTTCTCTACTCTCAGATTGTTATATAACACACAGTTCCTGGGCATTTACCAATACTGAGAGAATTTTATCAATACTTCTGCTTCATAATTAAATTGACAAATGCAACAATTTGCAGAAGTTCAAACAAATTCAACTTTTACTATCTTCTCAGCTTCACACATGGACTGTGAGAGGGAGTTAACCACACGCCAGGCACCCAGCACTAGAAAATGTCCCACACATCAGCTGTTTGCAAGCCGACACAATCTAAAACCTTTGCTTGGGGTGAGGAAATGTTCTTGAGCAACAGCTGCCATGAATTTGGGAGGTTGTCATTGCTCTTTAATTGCACACTGTACTCTCTGTCCCCTTCAGCTGCACTTAAAAGACAAATGGGTAAAGCCAGAAGGTCAAAATTAAGGACTATACCGCAGCAACAGAGAGATTTCAAACAGCCTCCTTTGAACGTTGATTCCAAATATGATCATTGACTTCAATGTGCATTATTGGTTGCTATTTTAAAAAATACAAATAGTTATTTCATTGAAAATTAACAGTTCTTGTCAATGGATGGCCCAGGGTGCTGGACAAAGGGATTGCTGTGTATGTGTGGAATACTTTCAATATAGACATTGATCATAACTAGGATGTGATAGATGGATTCTTACATTACAGTGTAAAACAGTCGGATTAAATCATTCGAGACATGGTCAGTGGTACAAGTTGCTGAGCCAAGAGATTACAAAGTGACAGTGAAAGAAAACTGGATTAATATCAGTACAGTCACAATTAGTTTTACAGTGTGCCAGGGTTAGAGCTATTGAGAAATAGTATGAGGGAACAGGACTAACATCACAAGGTATGGGGAGCGTCCAAAAGAGTGCAAAATAGCTAGATTGGTGTGTAGGAAGGAACTGCAGATGCTGGTTTAAACCGAAGATCGACACAAAATGCTAGAGTAACTCAGCGGGACAGGCAGCATCCCCGGAGAAATGTTAACGTTTCGGGTCGAGGGGGCCATCTGACAGCCACTGGACAAAGCGAGAGGCGCAGCTGATGGTCGCCGGCTCGGGAGCCGGAGCAGAGCCGAGCCGGAGCCAGCGCCCCACCCCCCGCACCAGCTGCAAGCCCGGAGCCACACCAGTCCAGGGCTGCGGGCCAACCCGGCGGGACAGGCAGAGCCGAGCTGGAGCGAGCGTCTCCCCCCCCAGCGCCTGCTACAAGCCCCAGGGCCACCCCGGACTCCTCCGGCCGCCCCCCGGACAGGGACAGGACACCCGGGAGGGGATGGGGACGGCCTAGCAGCAACTCAACAGTGCCCAGAGACCCGGCCCCAACGCCGACCACGGACAAAACGCAGGCCTGCACACACGCAGCAGCACAGCTGCCAAGAATGTTTATCGCGAGTGACCTATGACCTGGGCATGTGCAGTCGGAATACCAAACTCGCTTATTGTGTATTAACCTGTATACAGCAACATTACTAGAAAATTACACAAAGAAGAAACCAAACTCGCTTTGTGTGTGCTTGTGTACCACAGACAAGGGAGAAATTAAACTTAAATATCTGCTAGTCTCCTGGCTGTTTCAAGCACACTCCAAGCTGCTTCAGGCTGACAGGCAGTAACAGGCGTCTGGCACGCAACATGTGCCGAGGTCCACAGACAGTCAGTCAGACCAAAACAAAAGGGGGTTTGTAATTACCATTCCTGCTAAATTACTCCAGAGAGCTGAAGCTGTCTGGAAGCTGGATTGCACAAACTGTTCTTAATGCAGTCTAGCCGCAGACACCCTCTCATCCAGTGCCGTGCAAACATTCTTCATGTCACAGGCAATGCTTAGTCCTCAGCTGCTAACATTTATTGGACCTGATTACTGAATGTAAGTTTGCATTGTCACTCTATACCCCTGCTCTATACACTATCTCCATAATGTGTGGTCAGTCTTCCGTTAGAAGCAGGAATTTGGTGTTTATGTTTGGAATTGTGTCTACATTGTTTCCGTGCCTACTTGTCAGCATAGATGTAAAAGTCTGTTTTTGATTTAGTCAAGCAGACTGTTGGTAAATAAACTATTAAAGTGTCGAGACAGGTACTCAGCTCCTATTTTAAAAAATCAGATAGAAATGAGTTCTATGCGGACACATCATAACCAAACTTCCGAGAAATATTATAGGACCAATGTGAAAATATTGGACTGGAGAATATTTGTGGCATGGACACTGCTCCATTTCTGCTTAATAAGACATAGCCAGGCTTTCTCTGGGATAATTCTAAACCGCTTTAAGTATGTTACAAATGACAAAGTCGCTTGGATTGCCATACCCTGATGTAAAGAGAATTTGTGGGAAATCTTATTGCTGATATATTGAGAACCACAGGCTTTAATTTCCTAGGTTAATAAATGATACGGATCAGTTGGTGTATCTTAGCGGGACAGGCAGCATCTCTGGAGAGAAGGAATGGGTGACGTTTCGGGTCGAGACCCATCTTCAGTCTGAAGAACGGTCTCGACCGAAACGTCACCCATTCCTTCTATCCAGAGATGCTGCCTGTCCTGCTGTGTTACTTCCAACACAATTGGTGTATCTTACCAGCATACTGATAGAATAATGCAACACACTGATGGAATTACACAAACCACAACATATTATGATGTATGCTCAACAAGAAAGGAGAAAATCAGCCTGGAATCCTGCTCTTGTTCACAAGCCAGCGACCCCTGCTGGTAAATGTGTGTGGGTGGGTGTCAGGTACTCAGGACCCAAAGACAAATATCCTGCTCACACTGCCACACACTGTCTAAATTCATACAATAAAGATCAGTTTGAACAAGCAATTGGAGTGTGCCCAACAAACTCCAGCACATTCAGAGTGGGGCTGCAAACTGATGTGAGAATGCAAAATAAAATGAATTGAAAAGATTAAAGCCATTTCAGAGTTGGGGGTTATAAGAGAACTAAGATGGTTGGAATTTACTTCCAATGAATTTACTTCTCTCATGCTACAGGGAGAATTGTCACCTAACGTGGCGTGATTCGGTGTGACACTTGTCACAATTCTTCACCACTGGCTAAATTAATGGTAACTTTTTCTAAATATTTGTCTGGTGTTTTCATGCTGGAAACTGATGTATTTTGAGCACCCGGTGTCAAAGACAGGAGTCAAAGATCAGAATGCTCCAGAGATGGGTGTCAGCAACTATTAGATAATTGCTGAAAATATCACTATTTTTAGAAAAGTTGGATGCAAAAATCCTTTTCAATGTTTGGAGGGCAGTGTGAGGTCAGGAGTATAGTCTTGTCAAGGCAAAAATATCCAGCTATGGCTTCCCCTGTGGTGCGTGTTCAAAACAATACTAACACATTAGCCTCAGCGTTTAGTATGGAAAATGATTTTCCCAAAGCAATGATAAATATGTCAGACGAAAAGTGAAAATGATACAGATAAAAATTGACTTGAACAGTTAACGGCACATAAAATGGATGGGCTACTGGTTGAGATTGGTTGTTTTTAAGTTTGCTGGACAAAAGAAAGGTACTGTAGAAATCCTAGTGCTTCCAATTCTCCAATATAAGAGTTGTTTCACAGAACAAGGGCACTTGATGTTTGTTCAAGTTCAGAGCGGAGAAGTAGAGATCAGATAATCAACAAATCATCAGCCCATCAGGTAATTGGTAATCAGGTAATGACCAAATGCATGAGTTTTTGGGCAGCTGTTTCTTTTCCTTTGAGTTTCTAGTCCAAGAATGGCTTTGATTTGCTGACCGTAGGTTCCTTAATTACCTCATTAAATTATCTTTGGTGTTTTCCATCAGAAAAAGCAAGAGTCCCTTAATAGGTTTTAACAGTGGTTGACATCAGGGCATTCCAGACACTGTGGACAATTTGTAGCTTCTGTTGGTAGTGGTCAACGGATTTCTGGTAAGCTGTTATCTGAGAAAAGCTTCCATCTCCGGGATTTTTAGATCTTTAACATTGATTTTATTTTAACAACAGTGTTTTCTGTTCCTTTGTTTTAGGCTGATGAAGATAACATAGTGCTCATGACTGTCAAACCAACAAGCATCAGCAGCTCTCATGGCGCAGTTAATGTGGACATTCTTGTTAACTCTCATTCAGAAGATAGTGTTATCATGCAAGTACCAGTCCCTTCATTAAAGGTGTGGCTATGGGGTCTTGATGTTGTCAATGATAAGTCCTTGTTCTATGCAATTGTCAGAAGTCCACATCACAAGAAAGGTCTATATCATGTTTCTCGACATGATCTTGGTGACAGACATCGTCTCTGCAGAAGTTCCAGAACTTAGCAGAGAGGAACTTAAGGCGCAAATATATATCCCCACCTCCCACATCTGGGAGGCAACCTCATAGAGTCTGAAGAATGGTTCAGACCCAAAACGCCACCTGTTCCTTTTCTCCAGAGATGCTGCCTGACCCGCGGAGTTACTCCAGCATTTCGTGTCTATCTACAGACATCGCAATTGTGATCAACTTCAGGAAAGGAGAGAAAGAGAAATCCAATTACTCTCCAGTGATTCAAAGAAAATTCTGTGTGCCACAGGGAAGACCATTGTAACGATCCTCCACAACTGCCTTCCCCCAGTGGCTGAAGGGTTCCTCTCTAAATCAAAAAGTGGATTCCACATGACCCAAAAAATAGTATTAACATGGCAATCATGGCAATCATGAAAAAGCACTAAGTGTAGAAAGAAACTGTAGTTGCTGGTATGTACATAAAATGCTGGAGTAACTCAGCATGTCAGGCATGATCTCTGGAGAAAAAGGATGGGTGACGTTTTGGGTCGGGATCCTTCTTCAGACTGGAAGTGTCATATCTTTAATAAAAATCATTAACTGTCAATTGAGAGGTCCTGGGGAGCATCCTTTTTGAATTTGGATACCTACAGAAATGTATATCTAGCCTGTGTAGGAAGGAACTGCAGAAGCTGGTTTAAACCGAAGACAGACACAAAAAGCTGGAGTAACTCAGCGGGACAGGCAGCATCTCTGGAGAGAAGGAATGGGTGACGTTTCGGGTCGAGACCCTTCTTCAGTCTGAAGAAGGGTCTCGACCCGAAGCGTCACCCATTCCTTCTTCTGAAGAAGGGTCTCGACCCGAAGCGTCACCCATTCCTTCTCTCCAGAGATGCTGCCTGTCCCGCTGAGTTACTCCAGCTTTTTGTGTATATCTAGCCTGCTTCATATGACATCCCAAGTTAAAGATACATGTTAGAATCTGAGGGAGTTGATTGGAATGTCAGGGGATTAAAAACTGGAACGAGTATAGTATTATTACGAAGGGTGCTTGATAGTTGCCATGGGCAGCTCAATGGGCCAAAGGGTCAATTCTTGTGATGGGTTCTCCAAGCCTCCAAGAATGAGATTCCAGATGTCGTAACATTTTCCGCATTGGAGAGTTTGCTTGGCAGTAATTTTTTTCCTGAGCTTATAACCATTGCGTAAATGCAGACATTTCACATTGTTCAATAGAATGTGGATATGCTGCCTGTGGGGTGACAATGTGGGGTGAGGAGGCAAATGGCAAGATGCAGTTTTGGTGTTGTTTCCGCCGAGTGGGTCATCATGAAGAGCAACTCGTGGTTCACTGCATTCAGCTGCCATCCTGCTAATTACCTGCAGTGTCTGTGACACATTCAAATAATCCTTGGCATCTCTGTTAATTTGACATTAAAACAAGCCATAAAGTATCATAATCCTGAAATTGGAAGAATATTCTCATCATAGTATTGTGGTATTTTCAATACCAGTGCCTCAGTAGTTTGGTAGCAGTCAGTATTGAATAAGGAATGTTGTGTTGTGAGTTATGACTGACACCCAGGTGTTACTGTCTGGTTCACATCTGGATCATCATCCAATCCGTCCATTACCTCTAGTTTATCAGATTTTCTGTTTTCTTCTTAACCAACATTAATTGAAAAGTCAAACTTAAATTATATCAAATATTTCTAACCGTTAATGGTGCATTCATTCCTCTCAAAATTCTCAATGTTTTATTGTTCATCATGAAGTTGTCCTAAATTAGATCTTAAAACCTCCATTGGATGCTGGCTTTGTTTCCATTCTTCAATCCAGTCCTTTCTAGATTAATTTGCAAACCGTGCCTTAGCGGTTGTGAAGAAACCCCTCTCTCCAGTTTAATGCTGGGTGTCTTCCAGGATGTCTCGTATTGCTACATTTTGTATCATTATCTCCAGCCCTAACCAGCCTCCTGGGATCATAGCTGTCTCTCGAAGTCTTCACCACTATAAATTTTTCCATACCATAGTTACATAACAGCATCAGGTGCAAAACTTAAAGATTGTCCAGCTGGTCTGTCCTGAATCTTTCATATTACGATTTATTGACTGCTACAAAACATTCTTCCACCATCTTCAGCTTTTTAATTCTCATTTTTAAGGTTTAGAATTTGGAAAAATGTTCATTGTGAAAACGCTGACTTGAGTGCGAGGCAAAAGGCAGATGCTTGTCTGGACATCAGAAACTCTCCAATATCAGTGTCCAGTCTGATTGTGAGAAATTAATGAACCGCGAATATCTATCTCGATATTAGCAATTCCCTGCGCTAGGTGTCTGTCTGGACATTAGCAGCTCCTCAGTGACATCTAGTTTTCTGGACAATTTTAGCAAATCTCATTGACAGATACTAGCCTGGACATTAGCAAGTCCCCATTCAAGATCTCTTGACTGATCATTAGAAACTCTGCACTGACAGATACCGTAACTGTCTGGGCATTTTCCCATTAGCAATTTCCCAATGAAAAACACCATTCTGGACATTATCAGCTCCCCATAGACAGGTAACTGCCTACACATCCATAATTTCACCCCCTCCAAGTAGGTGCTTCACTTGACAGGAGTAACATCAGGCCCTTTGTATAAATGTAGACACAAGGAACTGCAGATGCTGGCTTACAAAAAAAATGACACAACTTGATCTGATATTTATTAAATAAATATTTGATAAACTTTAAAAGTAAAGTTTGACTTTTCAAGAAAGGTTGGTTACGAATAAAACTGATAAACTAGAGGAAATGGGCTGATTGGATGATGATCCAGATGTGAACCAGACAGTAACATCTGGGTGTCAGTCATAACTCACACCAGAAGCTCATAAAACAACATTCCTTATACAATACTGACTGCTACTAAACTACTAGGGCACTGGTATTGAAAATACCACAATACTATGATGAGAATATTCTTCCAATATTCCAATATTCCCCAGGTTTGCTGCGTGAATTACACCAGCACTTTGTGTTTTTTCCATTGTACTAATGCCCTGTAAGCACAGTCGGGTCATGTCATTTTATATCAGTGTTTTATTTATTCCTTGTAATATGTTCTTTGTACCCTGTATTTAATTGTTCTTCACACACAAACTGGTTAGCTGCTCTAGATATCAGCTGATCTACATCGGTGAGACCAAGCGTAGGCTTGGCGATCGTTTCGCCAAACACCTCCGCTCGGTCTGCATTAACCAACCTGATCTCCCGGTGGCTCAGCACTTCAACTCCCCCCCCCCCCCATTCCGAATCCGACCTTTCTGTCCTGGGCCTCCTCCATGGCCAGAGTGAGCACCACCGGAAATTGGAGGAGCAGCACCTCAGATTCTTTTGTTCTCACATGGGTTGTGCGAGTGAATAGTGTCAATAGTGTTTGATTTATCACCAATGCAACGGTACACTGAAATTCTTTTTGCATCCATGACACATACGGGCGTCGCCATTTTTTGCACCATTATTCAAAGTCCAAAGTCCGGTCGGCCCGTCTGGCCTTCTTTGTGTCCCAGGGGCGCCTCCTGCAGCCGACCTTGAAGGCACTGGAGACATTATCCCGGTTCACCCTCCTACCGGCCCCTGCTCCTCACATCTGACGTCTCCAGCTCCCTCTCGATTACACTGTCCATTGATCCTTATGGTGGGATCCCTGTCCCACTGAAAAACGAGCCTTCAGGCGGGCCTCGACGTGCCTCAGAGTCATAAAGTCATACAGCACGGAAACAAACACTTCGGCCTAATTTGTCCATGCTGAACAAGATGCCCCAACTAGTCCCACCTACCTATGTTTAGCCCATATCTCTCTAAACCTATCCTATCGATGTCCCTGTCCAAATGTTTTTTAATGCTTCACGTCACAAACACAGATACATCACATACTGTTGGAGGCGGTGTTACAGAAACCAAACTGTCTTATTATGAGGAAAGATCTTGCAAAATCTTGCAGTGGGCTGTGGGAGAGCTGAGAAGGGGAGGGGAAAGAAGGAGAAAGGAGGGACTACCTAAACTTGGAGAATTCAATGTTCATACTGCTGGGGTGTAAACTGCCCAAGCGAAATATGAGGTGCTGCTCCTCCAATTTACGGTGGGCCTCACTCTAGCCATGGAGGAGGCCCAGGACAGAAAGATCGGATTCGGAATGGGAGGGGCAGTTGAAGTGCTGAGCCGCCGGGAGATCAGGTTGGTTATTGCGAACCGAGCGGAGGTGTTGGGCAAAGTGATCGCCAAGCCTACGCTTGGTCTCACTGATGTAGAGCAGCTGACACCTAGAGCAGCAGATACAATGGATGAGGTTGGAGGAGGTGTAGGTGAACCTGGTAGAGTTCGGGGATAGGGCCAGGGTATGCCTCGAACAAGGATTGTTCGACGTATCCTACAAAGAGGCAGGCATAGCTTGTGCCCATGCGGGCGCCCATAGCTACACCTTGGATTTGGAGGAAATGGGAGGAGTCAAAGGAAAAGTTGTTAAGGGTGGTAGAGTTCGGGGATAGGGCCATGGTACACATCGAATAAGGATGGTATGGACAGGCATTATCTAGAACCCAATCACTTTTGATTCCCTTAGCAACAGTGCACACACTTTACAACAACATAGCAACAAGCAATGAAAGTTTAACGGAATTTAAACATTACTATGGTAAATTAGAAGCAACATTTACGAGAAAATAACGAAAAAGTGCAAAAAAGATTTTTACTAAACAAGCGAAAACAAGGGAACACTGCGTTCTTCAGAGTGCCCACAACGTGACCACTGGGACAATGTCTCTTGTACTGATTTCTAAGCTCCCTTGCAAAATGTCGGCACGTAACCCACCACGAGGCCCGTAGTTCAGGTCAGGGTTATTTGCGTTGTTTGAATTCTTTTAAAATCGTGACGAGTGCAAAAAAAACCCCCCATTATAGCATTGACAAGGTCAGAAAACGGAGGGATAACAGAATTAGGCACCGCTAAAATAGATGAGCTAACAAATAGATTTTTATTTCATGATTTTAAGTTCAATTCGTTATCAAGTATTTCAATGGAAAGCTTAAACACAAAATATAAACAATTAAAAAGAAACAATAAATATAAAAGCGGTTACACTGCTTTTAAATCACGCATTTCACATGTGACCAAAGGGGCTCTGCTCCTCACATTTTACTGCAAAAACTTGAGGCAAAAAAACATCAAATCAGGTGATAAATGATAAAAATCATAAACATAATCAAAATTGGGATTATATCGAGTTATTTAATTGCAAAATTAATGTGATCTTTCTGGTATAAATTAGCCTGAGGAATTGATGAAATCCTGCTTGAAAGATGTCACCAAAAAAGGCAAGAAAACACAGGGACATATTTGATATTTTTCTTTGTAAAAACAGATTTGTTTATTTTTGCTTCATCTCATTATTTTAGCTGAACACCATGATCGACATTACTTAAAATACAGGATATTAAACAATGGGATTATTACATAAAAAACAGGAAAATAACCTGGAAGTGTGGAGACCTTCAGTTTCACTACTGAGTGCTGTATTTAGGGAAACACCCATGTATGGGTGATTGTGGGTTGGCGGGGACTCGGTGGATCAAAGGGCTTGTTTCCACACTGTATTTAGAAACAGAGAAAATAGGTGCAGGAGGAGGCCATTCGAGCCAGCACCGCCATTCATTGTGATCATGGCTGATCGTCCCCAATCAATAACCCGTGCCTGCCTTCTCCCCATATCCCTTGATTCCACCAGCCCCTAGAGCTCTATCTAACTCTCTCTTAAATCCATCCAGTGACTTGGCCTCCACTGCCCTCTGCGCTAGGGAATTCCACAAATTCACAACTCTCTGGGTGAATAAGTTTTTTCTCACCTCAGTCTTAAATGGCCTCCCCTTTATTCTAAGACTGTGGCCCCTGGTTCTGGACTCGCCCAACATTGGGAACATTTTTCCTGCATCTAGCTTGTCCAGTCCTTTTATAATGTTATATGTTTCTATAATATAAGAATACCCCTCATCCTTCTAAACTCCAGTGAATACAAGCCTAGTCTTTTCAATCTTTCCTCATATGACAGTCCTGCCATCCCAGGGATCAATCTCGTGAACTTATGCTGCACTGCCTCAATCACAAGGATGTCCTTCCTCAAATTAGGAGACCAAAACTGGACACAATTCTAAATTTCTAAACCAATACACAATTTCTAAACCAAACTAAACTGTTATTATTTTAATTGGCCCCAGCAACACTTAACTTTTCTTAAAGCTTTACTGCCACAGAAATGGTGTAATGGAGCAAGATTAGTCTGAAGAAGGATCCCAATACAAAACGTTGTCTGATCATGTTCCTTAACAGAAGAGGCCTGACCCACTGAGTTGCTTCAGCACTTTGTATTTTGCTTTTAGATCAGGCCAGTAAATTTGATTCAGGAAGTGCCAGAGTCACGGTTGGTTCTATTTGGCTATAAGATCACGAGTTTTTCCTGACCAACTTAGACAGATTTGACAGATGTACACAGACTCTCCCTGCAACAAATCCGAGGAGCAGATGAAGATGAGATTTGCTCATTCCCAAAAAGTTGCCATGGCACTTGTTCACAATTTGCTTTAACATGCAAATGATCTCTTCACTATATGACTGACAAAATGTGCCAGAGGAGAAGGTGGCCCAAGGTGCAAAATGTTGATGGATGTACAACAGGCAGAGCAACGGTTCAGGGCCTACAGATTGAACCATCTGTACCCAATCTCCAGCAACATGCATCCGGGTTGAAATGCCCAATCTGTGTGCAAAAAGCAAAATGCTTGAGGAACTCAGCGGGTCAGGCAGAGGGAACAGACAGATGACGTTTAGGGTCCAAACCCTTCTTCAGACTGTGCTCAGCATCTCCATTTTACTGTTCCTCTGCAAGATCTCTTCAAAGAACGCCTGCTTTGAACAAGTACTCGTCTCTCTGACAGGAGTTCTGTGAGACTCTCTTCCACCCTACTGATTCCTGCTGCTTTCTTGCTCTTCAACCAACCTGATCTAAACAACCACCATTTGCCTTTACTTAGCACTTGCCTTCTCTGCCATTTTGTCCCACGTGGCTTCCAGTCAGAAGAAGGGTCCCAAATCAAGATGTCATCTGTTCTTTCCCTCTGCAGATGCTGCCTGATCTGCTAAGTTCTTCCAGCACTTCATTTTTTGTTCAAGATTCCAGCATTCGCTGTTTCTTATGTCTCTATATTTTATAGAACTATGTTCTAGTTTAGAACATCAAACTGACGTTTAGACCAATTGGCTAACATATAGGTCATTGAAGAATTTTTGATGAAGTAACATCAAATCTTATCATGTCTTCTGAAAACTTAAGTAGAATTGTGTTCAGTTACTATCATGATAGTTCCCTTCTGCAAAGAATTGCTTTCAGTTTATGGGCACAATCTCCTCTTTCTGAGTCCACTCTGATATGCGTCTAAGCTTGTGTCTTATAAAAAAAATATCAATAGTTGTGCAGTCACCCAATGTCTTCACAATCAAGCCCCTCTCTCACTTTATATCCTGTTTTGATCAAATAATTGAAAACAGTTATCACTGTAGCATCAAAACAAGAGTTGCAAGAACATAGCTAAAAACACCAATTTAGAGACCATAGAGTTAAGTTTGTGAACATCTGCTTAACTGCAACTGGAAGCATGAGATGCTGAGGCAGCCAATGCCTTTCCTGAGAAAGTGTTATTTAACTCACAGATTCAGATCAGGTGCTTCACGGTTTTTTTTTCAGAGAAGCATTACATATTTACAGAGGAAATTCATAATCTGGCTATGCAGTGAGGCACAAGGAAACAGGTGGAGATCTGTCTGAGAGAAGTCAGAGTTATTCACCATGGACTGAATTATATCCTTACTTCATAACCCTTACAATACCAACATGTAGACCAGACCCTTACTAAATATTGTGAACTACAAAATCATGACAGGAATACTGTAGATCGGGCATACACACAGAGTCTTTTGCCCCGAGTAGGGAATCGAGAACCAGAGAACATAGGTTTAAGGTGAGGGGGGAAAGATTTAATGGGAACCTGAGGGGTAACTTTTTCACATGAAGGATGGTGAGTGTATGGAACGAGTTGCTAGAGGAGGTAGTTAAGGCAGGTGCTATCACAACATTTAAGAAACATTTAAACAGGTACATGGATAGCACTGGTTTAGAGGGATATGGGGCAAATGCAGGCAGGTTGGACTAGTGTAGATGGGACATGTTGGTCGGTGTGGGCAAGTTGGGCCAAAGTGCCTTTCTCCACACTGTATGATTCTATGACTATACAAAAAATAAAATGGATTTGCAATCCTAGAGAACTTGATTAGCATCAGCTAACTTGCACCCACAAACTGCGTTCCAACGATAGTGCGGGAATGGCAGCTGAGATTTTGAATTTGTGTCCCTGAATTGTTGCTTGGATTTATGACCATGCTGTGGATTGCAGTTGTTGCTCAGGTGGTGAGTTTATCTCAAAGGTCCGAACCACTCTCAAAATTGCTATCCAATAATCTAGATCATAAATGTCAAGTTTCTAACTGACTGCATTCATGGAAATTTCCCAGGGAGGTATCTTCATAGAGCCTATTCTCAATTCAATTCAATTCAAGTTTATTGGTCACATACTCAATTATACAGGTATAACCAGTAGTGAAATGCTTAAGTGCCTGTCCAGTTGTGCATGGTTCCCCACTTACACATAGCCCACATAAAACAATACCCACATATACACATGCCCCATAAATATACCACATAACAAGTAGTGCTGTTACAAGCAAAGTGACAAGTGCCGTGGAACACCTGTGATGACAGCATGTTCCATCCAGTTCAGTCCCATGTGTGTGTGTTTGATGGTGGCGGGGCGGGGCGGGGCAGGGGGTTTGGGCGGGGGTGCAGGTGCTGGTGAGGTGCTGGTGAGGAGGGTGGGGAGGGTTTGGGCGTTGGGGGGCTGGGGGGGGGGGAGGGGGGGGGGCACGGCGACACTCAGTCCTCATTCAGTCCTCAATCCTCTGCAAGTTCTGCAATCACAGTATTGTCAATGACTGCGAATTGGCTCAAATACATCATCTCAACATTTGAACACAACAGCAGAAACGGCAGAGCAAGAGCATGTCAAGCCTGCTCTGCCATTCCAATTGATTATGCCGATGCACACCAGGTCTCAACTACTCCTTTATATCAGCTACCCCAATTCCACGATCTTTATCTAAGAAAATGTATCGACTTGCTCCAGTGATACAACTTCTACAAATCTTTGGGGTGGAGAATTTAAGAGATTCAGCAAATCTCTCAACAAAATTTGACCTTGAGCCACAGAATGAGATGGTAGGACATGTGGTCACGAGCAAGGTCAGGAATGCAGGTTTTAGCATCCTGCATACTGCTTGTTCAGCTGAAAGCCACTGCTGGAAATTTGCACGCTGCAAAAGATCGGTATTGGAAGTTAGAGTGATGGCGGGGATTATAGGATTGAAGAGATTATAGAGGGAAGGAAAGTTGGATAGCAGGAAGAAGTTACAGATTTAGGGAAGCTTATGGAGCTGGAACAGATAATGCATGGGTGCTTTTAAGGCCAAAGAGAGTTACAACAATAAGTGGCATTGTCGGGCTGGAGGTATTTCTAGAGATCGTAAGGGTCGTCAAGTCTGACAAGATTAGAGTGATTGGAAGGATTGAAGGAGATTAGAGGGTTAGAGAGCAGAGAAAGTCGCAGATTTAAGTCAAATGCCCTAAATCACAAACTACTAAATTGGCCAAGGTTTATGTGCACAGTGAGAGAATGTGTAGACAGTAGAGAGAGCATCGAAGAGGGACCCACCCAGGAATGTGTCAGTCTAGATGTGCATGTCTTTCACAACTTGCGTTTGGTCCCAATTCACATCGTATTTCAGTACTTAAACAGGAAGGAAATGACTGACAGTAACAGACAGAAGACAGGTATCAGGCTGGAAATAAATGTTTCTTGTTGGCAAATCATGCTGGACTTGGCGTGGCTCTTGACACTGCTGTCATCTGTCAGGGCTTTTATTACATCACTGCAATTATTCATGTGTCCAAGTCCACTCTTTCTAGGTACCACACTACTTGGTTCCAACTTTATCTGAAAAGAAAAAAAAAGGTTTTGCGTAGTTTTCTCAATGCACACCAACCTTTTGGCTCTGGAAGCTGGATCACACCTTTCAATGACTGGCTTTGCTTCTCATGTTGAATATTACCTGGCTGCAGTAGGCAGTAATGTTGAACAACTTTCACAAGTTGGCAAGTTCAACCATTCCGCAGTTAAATCTCTTCCATCACAGATTCCATTACTGCAGCTAATTCCAGTTTGGGAAGAGGACAGTGCGCAACAAAAGCTTTTCACTGTCCCTCGTACACGGGACAATTAACTAACCTCAACTGAGGACATTGCTTCTCACGTATCTTTACCATTTAAACATAACGTTTTCAGCATGTTCCAAAAAAAAATCGGGCAGAGATTTATTTTTCTCCCTTTACCGATGTGGCTGTCCTGGCAAATCCTGCATTTAATGCTCCTTCCTGCTTTGTCTTTGAGAAGGTGGGGGAGAGCTGCATTTCTTCAGGTGAAGGTGCTTCACCTGTACTGGGGAGTTCCAGGATTTAGACACAGTGACAGTGAAGGACTAGTAATACTTCCAAGAGAGGATGGTGATGGTGTTACCATGTCCTTTGAACTTGCCCTTCAGTGTTGTTGAGGTCACAGAGTTGAGACATGGTTGGTGTGGTTGAGGCAAAAAGCTTGCTGTGAATTTTGGAGATGGCATGCGCTGCTGCCTTGGTGGTGGGTGGATTGAGGATTGTATACAGGATGCCAGTCAAGTATCCCAATGGCATGTGCCTTGAAGGAGGAGACAAAATTCTGGAGAGTAAGAGCAGTTATTCACTGCTGGAGTTAGGGCGGCACATTGGCAGGCAGAGAGGCTGCATTACTGTGCCTGAGACCCGGGTTCGATCCTGACCATGAGTGCTGTCTGTGTGGAGTCTGTACGTTCTCCCTGTGACCGCATGTGTTTTCTCCAGGTGCTCCGGTTGCCTCCCACACTCCAAAACCATACAGGTCAATTGGCTATTGTATACTTGGTATAAGTATAAAGTGTCTCTAGTGTGTACGATAGTGTTAGTGTGTGGGGATCGCTGGTCGGTGCACTGAATATTGCAGTCTTGTGTGCTTTTTTCTGAAAATGAGCTAAATTTATATCTTTATTAATTTATTTATCAGTTTCACCAAAAAGAGATACAAAGTGCTGGAGCAACTCAGCAGGTCAGGCAGCATTTCTGGAGAACATGGATAGGCAATGTTTCGGGTTGGCACCCTTCTTCAATCTTTCTGAGTCTGATAAAGGTTCCTGACCTGAATTGCCACCTATCCATGTCCTCCAGTGATGTGGCCTGACCTGCTGAGTTACTCCAGCACTTTTTGTCTTTTTTTATAAATAGCAATTCGCAGTTCCTTGTTTCTACATCGTAATTTTCACCACACTGCCTGAACATTTCTATCTACGCCTTTCAAATATAAAATCTTACCCACAGAAAGAAGCCATTCAACCCAGCATCTCTGAAAGAACTGATTAGCTAGTCCTATTTGTCTGCTCTTTTCTGCCTTACAATATTTCCCCTTTCAAGATTTTTTAAAAGTTATCGTTGACCCTGCCTTTCTGCTAAGACTCTGTAGATCCCATTAATTTCTCCATTGGACCATTCCCTTTGTTATATTTGTTGAAGAAAAATTGGATAAAAAGGACCTGAACCCACGATGTGTGAACTTGTATAGGCAGCATTTCTGGAGAAAAAGAATAGGTGATGTTTCGGGGTCGAGACCCTTCTTCAGACTTAGAGTCGGGGGAAAGGAAAACGAGAGATACAGAGGGATATAGAACTTGTCTCTGGTGAACCATACAAAGGACATGTGCGCCCTCTGATGGATATTTCCGGGAAGAACACCAGGTTGATTCATTTTCTTGTGTAAGAAGGAACTGCAGATGCTGGTTTAAACGGAAGATAGACACAAAAAGTTGGAGAAACTCAGCGGGACAGGCAGCATCTCTGGAGAGGAGGATTGGGTGACATTTCGGGTCAACACCATATTACAGGTGTCTGAAGAAGGGTCTCGACCCGAAACGTCACCCATTCCTTCTCTCCAGAAATGCTGCCTATCCCACTGAGTTATTCAAGCTTTTTGTATCTATCTTCTGGATCATTTTCTTCCTCCACATCCGGTCGGTTGACGATGGTCTGTAAAGGGAGAAAGTCAGTGGAATATTAACTGCACACTCCTACAGAGCTGAATGAAGAGGGTGCCTGCATTCTACCATGTTATTGAACTCACTTTATCAATTCTGACACTTAATTTCTCAGATGATAAATGAGCTAATATTTATTTATGATCAATAAAACTTATACTTGCCTTTAACTTGTCTAGCTAATTTAACATTTAACTCTTATCCTTCTTAATATCATTCTGATTATGCTTAAGGATTTGCTTGATTTTGTTTTCTTCAGTAAAGACAGTTGCAAAATATTTACTATTATATATATATATATATATATATACATATATATTTGTGTGTATTTCCCTTTCTTTTTTTATTTATCTTGTCTTATTTAACATTCAACCTTGTATTTTCATATTCTTCTCATGGTTTTGGCCATGTTTTGTAAAACAAAAATATTAAATATTAAAACACATATATGATAATATTTAACATTCAATCTTGTATTTTCATGTTCTTCTCACGGTTTTGGCCATGTTTTGTAAAACAAAAATATAAAATACTAAAACACAAATATGATAATATTTCAGGAAAATCTCTTGTGAAACCAGTTCTGTTCACTGGCTTTATTCCAACAGTTGTGTGTTTTCATTAAACAACAGCCATAGGCAACCGGTAAGCTGTCAAACACTTTCTGTTGCAAAAAACAAACAGCAGAAAGAACCTCTGAGGACTCGGACTGAAGAAGGGTCCTGAACGAAAATGTCATCCGACCATTTCCCTCCACAGATGCTGCCTGACCTGCTGAGTTGCTTTGTTTTTTAGCTTCAGGTTCCAGCATCTTCAGTCACTTCTGTCTCCCATCACATTCTAGTCTCGGTACTGCTTCACGTTGTTATATTTTTGGCTGCAGGGTGCAGACATGGATCAGTGTCACTTTTTCCCCCACTTGATGAGTAGGTCCATTGTATAAGCCACAGAATAAATAACAAATGTAGCTGTTCTTTGCACTGGAATCTAACTCTTCTCAGAGAATTGAAACCTAATATATTTCATTTCAATCAACCGATAAAGCACCTGTGGAATTTCATTTGTCACAAATCTGAGATCAGATTTCTCGGAGTAAATCTTCTGGCGCACACACGCTGGTGTGGGTGAGGCAAGTCTCAGGAAGATGATTACCTTGGGAGGAAGTAAAAAGATTTGCATTTATAAGTTTCCTTTTCCATCCATCATGGAAATCCCCACACACTTTTGCAGCTCTTTTGAAGTGTTATCAATGTTATAATTACTATCAATAAATAATTATAAATGAATTTGCTATAATTATAAATTGTTATAAATTATATTTTATTTTACATTATATAAATGATTATAGTGTTATCAATGTTGTAATTTATTTTAAATAAATAATTATAAATAATCACATTTATTAATAATCATAAATTGTTATAAATTATATTATTTTTTTCCATTATATAAACAATTATAAATTATATTGTTATATTATAAATAATGTAATAATAATAATAATAATAATAATAATGAACAAATAAATAAATGATTATAAATATAAATAATACACCGTCTATTTTTGCCCAGTCAGTCTTTCAAAATCATTAATGAATGGATAAGTTGTAGAAGAATGTTGATCAAGACATGCATTTGGACAGGACAAAGGCAATGATTCCCCTACGCTGCTTCAAAATGGAGCCATGGGACCTTTCATGTGACCTGACCAGCCAGACGCTGTCTCATCTGAACGATGGCACTTTCAACGACGTGGGCTCTTTCAATGGGCCGCATGAAGGTGCAGCAGTTAGCACAGCAACCTGATCGTTCTAGGCTCACTCCTAACCTCAGGTGATGAGGGAGTGAACTGTGGGTTTCTACCAGATGCTCCGGTTTCCTTCTGCATCCCAAAGGTTAATGTTGAAAATTATGCTCCGGTGTAAGTCAGTGGCACAGAGAACAAAGAGGAGCTTGGGAGCATAAGTTGTAGGACGAGAGGGGAAGGGGGAATGAGGCTTTAAGCGATTAATCTGCCAAAATATGGCATGGTCTCAATAGGTTGAATTATTTCCTTACGTAATTCTGGAGCCTCTTGCCTTGGTTTTGGTGTTCAAATTTCTGGCGTTTGAACCCCCCACCTTCTGACCCAGTTGTTAACTGGATCATGGAGTCACAATCATGGAGAGATACAGCATGGGAACATGCCTTTTGGTCCACGCAGGGTGTTCTGACCATCGACCACCTAATTACAATCGCCTTACCTTAATCTCACATTCTTATCAACTCCCCAAAGAGTTCCACCACTCACCTACACCGAGGGGCAATTTACATTGGCCAATTAACCTACTAATCCCCATGTGTCTTTGGGATGTGGAGGAAGCCTGGAGCTCTCAGAGGGAACCCACGTGGTTACAGGGAGACTATTTAAACTCCACACAGATAATACC
Source organism: Amblyraja radiata (assembly GCF_010909765.2). Taxonomy (NCBI): domain Eukaryota; kingdom Metazoa; phylum Chordata; class Chondrichthyes; order Rajiformes; family Rajidae; genus Amblyraja; species Amblyraja radiata. Next base: position 5,942,128 of record NC_045987.1, on the reverse strand, counting down.
CAAGGTCAGTATTGAACCTGCGTCTCCGCCACAGCAGCTCTACTCGGTGGGAGAATGCTTAAGGCCATGACTGTGAGCAGGGATTGTATTTCTACTGAGGTGGGCAGCCTTCTTGAACAGAAGCTACAGGCATAGCAGACAACAGGATTACCTCCAGCTAGGGGTTGTTGAAACCTGGTGGTTGGAGCTCCTCACAGCTTCAGCAACCGGGTTCTGATTCCAAATTTGGACTGGCTGTATGTAGTTTCCACGTTCGTTATGTTAACCATGTGGGTTTCCTCTAGGTACTCTAGTTCGGCCCAAATCTCCTGAAATGATGCACTGGTAGGTTAATTGGTTACTGTAAAATTGGCCAGAGTGTCACAGGGCAGGGGAAGAATTGGAGAAGTTACAAGCGTACAACAAAATTAGAGGCTACAGGGAGACAAATGACGGAAGTGGACACGGCGAACCTGTTGTATTGTCATCTTTTGAAGCCACATTGCTGTGACATGCCGGTTGAGTACATAATTTATTTAGTCAGAGGGTGGTGAATCTGCGGAATTCATTGCCACAGTCACAATGGAGGCCGTCAGTGGATATTTTTAAGACGGAGGTTGACAGATTCTTGATCAGTGCGGGTGTTAAGGGTTATAGGGAGATGGTAGGAGAATGGGGCTAGGAAGGAGAGATAGATCAGCCATGATTGAATGGCAGAGTAGACAATGGGCCGAATGGCCTAATTCTACTCCTAGAATTTATGAACTTATAAACGTACGTACAGGACGTACTGACGCAATCTGACCAAGTCTGCAGAGCAGGTGCAAGATAAGAGGACATTAGGAGCAGAAGCCATGAAGTTGGAAGCTATTAAATGTGAACCACGACACAAACAGCTGCCTTCATTATTTTTTTATTTGGACGTCACAACTGCAAAACATAACATGATGGCAGCGGTTATGATTCTTACGATTACCCACATACTAGACATGCTTTCATCCCCAGCTACTGAGGACTCAGTCAAAAGACGAACTGAAGTGGCACAGATGTGGATGTGACCTTCCGTAAGTGTCCTGGAGCGGTTTGGAGGATATGGCCATGTACATTGGCAACGGATGGGACCTGGACCCCACAATTCTTCATCAAACACTGTACTGAAGATGCACACTGCTGAGTCCCAAAGAGCAGGAAGACAGAAGGGTGTTTAAACCCTACAGATTGACAGAGGCATTGAAGGAGATTTAAGGTAAGTGTAAACACCTTGAAGGTCTTGGAGAACAGAATGTACTGAGCAGGCGATGGACACAAAATGCTGGAGTATCTCAGCGGGACAGGCAGCATCTCTGGAGAGAATCAATGGGTAATGATTCAGGTCGAGAACCGTCTTCAGACTGAGAGTCAGGGGAGAGGGAAACAGGAGCTCTAGATCTAGACAGTGTCACCATTCATCAAAGATTCATAAAGAAGGTGTGTGCGTGGAAAGCAGGTGGGAAACAATGGGAGCTGGAGAGGAACAAATAGAGACAGGGTTCTGAGAGACATAGATATTCGGTCAGAGAAAATGGAAACGATTCCTGGCTAGATTTGATTCCTACCCTGGAGTGTGAGATTGGATTCAAGATGAAGGGGTGTGTGTGTGTAGGGTGTGTGTGTGTGTGTGTAGGGTGTGTGTGTGTGTGTATGTAGGATGTGCGTGTGTATGTGTGGGGTGTGTGTGTAGGGTGTGTGTGTGTGTGTGTGTAGGGTGTGTGTGTGTGTGTGTGTATGTAGGGTGTGCGTGTGTGTGGGTGTGTGTGTGGGGTGTGTGTGTGTGTGTGTGTGTGTGTGTGTGTGTGTGGGGTGTGTAGGGTGTGTGTGTGTGTGTGTGTACTAAACTTTTTTTCTCGTTTATTATATTGTATACAGTGTATTATGTTCACATATTCTGTTGTGCTGCTGCAAGTAAGAATGCCATAGTTCTATCTGGGACTTACGACAATAAAACACTCTTGATCAGCCCGTGATCATTCTTGGGTATACCTCAGGTCAACGTTTTGGAGAGTTAAAAGCAGTTACATGACATCGAGCAGCAGAAAGGAAATTGTCATTGTTGGGGCAGCTTCAGCAATGGCAAGGTGGTGCCCATGTCTGGTCAGAACAATCAATTGAGGCTGAGACGATGGAGGAATTGTCCCCAAATGATCTGATGACACAAGGTAACTATCTGAGGAGCTCTGAAATGTTGAAGATGTTTTGTTGAAGTCAGAACAAAAGCTTTGACGAGAAATGTTTTGTACAATTTAATTTTAATGTCAATTTCAAAAAATACATTTATATATGTCCTAATATAAAATTTATATAAAAAATTCACTGTTTACAGAAAATATACATTCATTTCCCTGGGACTGACAGCTATTTTATTTGATGATGCAAAGTTTTAGATTTATAATTGTCACATGTACCAAGACGCAGTGAAAATCTTTGTTTTGCATGCTAATCAATCAGATCAGATAACACTATACTTAATACAATCAAATCAAACTCAAGTACATTAGGTGGAGCAAAGTGGAAGATCCAGAGTGCAGAATATAGTTCTCAGAATATTGAATATTGAATATTGAATTCAGAATATTGTACCACTTCAGTCTAATGATGGCAATGGGGTAGTGGTGAATCAGACAGCACCCTCGCTTATGGAAGGACCATTCGGAAGCCTGACAACAGAATGGAATAAGCTGTTTCTGAGCCTGATGGTGTGTGCTTTCAAGCTTCTGCACCTTTTTGCTAGATGGGAGCAGGGAAAAGAAGTTGGGAGAACAACTTCTTCAAGAAGTTGGGATGGGACAAGTCTTTGAATATTTGTTGGCTGCTTTCCTGAGGCGGCATGAAATGCAGATGGAGTCACTGGTGGGGCATCTGGTCTGTGTGATGGACTGGGCTTCCTCTACAATTCTGCAATTTCTTTTGGCCTCGGGCAGAGCTGTTCCAAAACCAAGCTGTGATGCAACCCGACAGTAAAAAGGGGGAGGGGGAGCAATCAGACATCCTTGTACATTTTGGTACCAGCAACATAAGTAGAAAAAAGGATGAATTCCTGCACAGCGAATGCAGGAAGCTCGGCAACAAGTTAAAATGAATGCTGATGAATGTGTGGGTGGGCAGCCGGTGAAGGGTGCAGGGATTCTGGCTTTTAGATCAATCAGGCTGAGGTAACAGGAGCAGGAAGAAGGAACAACTGGGGTGGAACAAGTCTTTGATTATGTTGGCTGTCTTTCCGAGGCAGCATTAAGTGTAGATGGAGTCAATGGCTAGGAAGTCTGGGCTGTGTGATGGACTGGGCTACATCTCCTATTTGCAATTTCTCACCAGGAGCTGATACATATTTTGGCCTGACTCTGAATGTGGCTGCGAGAAATGGACAGGGAGTGGGGAGGGGTGGAGGAAGTTGGCAATTTGGGACCATTGGATATCATCAACTTAACAATTTGTGCTGGAATTGACATTTACTGATAATGTTCTTTAGATTGAAATGTGTTTTTTTTTTTTACTATCATTTGTACATTGACTGAGATTCATTTCAAATTGGTAACATACTACAATACAAATCTTAAAATGATTTCCAGGCAGCACAGACATCCTTCAGTTCAAGGTCAGTATGAATCACACACTCAGTTAACTTATCAAACTGCAGCAAATGTCAACATTACATCCAACATTAATCTAAGTGCTGCTCCCTCAGTTACTATTTGATGCATAGATCGGGTAGACATGCAGAAAATCTTTTTCCCCAGGGTGCAAAAATCATAAATCGTCAGGGCATAGCTTTAAGGTGAGAGGGGCAAAGCTGAAAGGAGATGGTTGGGACCAGTTTGTTTTACACAGAGAGTGGTGGGTGCCTGGAACACGCTGCCAAGGGTTTTGTCGGAGGCAAACACGATAGTGCCGTTCAAGAGGCTTTTGGATAGGCACATGGGTATGCAGGGAATGGGGGGGATATGGATCATGTGTGGGCAGATGAGGTTAGTTTAGCTTGACGTCATGTTTGGCACAGACATTGTGGGCCGAAGGGCTTGTTCTGGTGCTGTACTTTTCTACGTGCCATGAGACCTGAGATCCTCTGTTCACAGTGCTGATCCTCAAACGTTATCCACACATTTGCCTGTCAACCACTATCAACACTCACCTTTTGTTCTAGTCACAAACTGCTTATACTATACTTTTCTTTCCTGAGTTCTTTACCGAATAAAGTCGAGGCGAAACTAGCCATCAAAATGACCAGACTCAGCAGAGAAAGCCCCTCTCCAAGTGGTCCTCCGGATTCACTACTACAACAATAGTGTTTGGGATGTCTGCATTAATGGGGACTGTTTGGTTAAGATGGCGCAAAACCTTGGCCAAGATTCTCAGCGTGAAATTAGAAGGAAATATCTCCTGCTTGGGCTGCGCTTGAATAGACCCCACTGAGATGAGGGTTGTTGGTGCATCTGTTGGCTCAGTGACTGGATGTAGGCTCAGGGTTACAGTACAGGTGTGATTTTTCACAATTTCTGCAATTATAACGTTGGTGGTGCCTGGTCTGGGAGAGGAACCGCCTTGTGACCAGAGAACCTGGCTGTCATCCCACATTTTACTCACCCCATCTGGACCCAGATCACCGGCACCAACTAGCAATAAACTCGTAATAGTCTTGCAGAGGCAAAGCATGGTGTTCCATGAATCTCCGTATCCAACTCCAACTAACCGAGCTTGGAGTCTCTGACCAGGGTCAGCGGGAAGCTGATTGAAAATCTTCTCCAGTGCTGCCCAGAAACTGTCTGACTGTCTTGGGAAAAACAACCTCAGTTTATGAAGCTTTTGATTCAGTGCGTGTTGCTGAATGAACTTCGGTGAGGCGGGGTGGATGGGAAGTGGCTCGTTTTGCTTGGAGCAGACCAATAAGATGGTGACGGCGACAAAGATGAAAGCTAAAACGGCAGCAAGTTTCATCGATACAAAGAAGTCCGATTCGAGGGAGACCGGGCCAGTCGTCTGTTGCCTTGGTTCCATTTCATGCCCACAGGAATTGTCTTCAGCTCTGGGAAAGCGATGCCGTTGAGCTGTGTCAGCAATAACCGTCAGTTCATTGGACACGCCCCTGATCGTCTTCTCATCTATAACAAACATCGAAAAAAGTGTTTCATTTGGTGATGTAGAAACGGAACTGCAGATGCTGATTTACAACAAAAGGATACAAGGTACTGGAGTAACTCAACGGGTCAGGCAGCACCTCTGGAGAAAAAAGTATTGATGACATTTTGGGTCGGAACCCTTCTTAAGACAGATGTTCCGAGCTACTCCAGCATTTTGTGTCCTTTTTAATTTACTCCGAACTTTATTTTGATAAGATTTTTAGTTTAGTTTAGTTCAGTGATACAGCGTGGAAACAGGGCCTTTGGTCCACCGAGTCCGCACCGACCAGCGATTCCCACACACTAACACTATCCTACACACACGCACTAGGGACAATTTACATTGATCACAAGCCAATTAACCTACAAACCTGCACGTCTTTGGAGTGTGGGAGGAAACCGAAGATCTCGGAGCAAGCCCACACAGGTCACGGGGAGAATGTACAAACTCCGTACAGACAAGCACCCGAAGTCAGGATCGAACCCGGGTCTCTGGCGCTGTAAGGCAGTAGCTTTACCGCTGTACCACTGTGCCAGTGTCAAGGCACTTCACGTAAAATAAGTATCAAAATTCAAAATGAAGTAACAGATACATAGGGAGGGTTTAGTTAGAGAGTCATTGTGCAGATACTTTTAGTTTAGTTTAGAGATACAGCATGGAAAACAGGCCCTTTGGCCCACTGAGTCCACACCGTCCACATTCAAACAATTCAAACTAAACCAGCTGGCTGAGCCCATAATTGGCCAAGATCTTGATTTGGATCAGCCACTTGGATTCATCACTCTAAGCAAGACATTAAATGAATGCCCGGGATTATTCTCATGCACCAGAGGGCATACAGAAGAGGTTGGTGATTGTTATTGAGATTTAAGAAGGAGATACTGCAGGTTCCAGAAATCTGAACCAAAGATCGGAGGAAATTCTGGAAGTACTCAGATCAGCCAACACTTGGAGGCAGAAACTGAGTAGGTATTTCAGCATGTGTAGGAAGGAACAGCAGATGCTGGTTTATACCGAAGATAAACACAAAATGCTGGAGTAACTCAGCGGGTCAGGCAGCATCTCTGGAGAAAAAGAGTAGAAGATGTTTCAGGTGGGAACCCTTCTTCAGACTCTTCAGCATTTTCCATGATAGAAACATAGAAATTAGGTGCAGGAGTAGGCCATTCGGCCCTTCGAGCCTGCACCGCCATTCAATATAATCATGGCTGATCATCCAACTCAGTATCCTGTACCTGCCTTCTCTCCATATCCCCTGATCCCTTTTAGCCACAAGGGCCACATCTAACTCCCTCTTAAATATAGCCAATGAACTGGCCTCAACTACCGTCTGTGGCAGAGAATTCCAGAGATTCACCACTCTCTGTGTGAAAAATGTTTTTCTCATCTCGGTCCTAAAAGATTTCCCCCTTATCCTTAAACTGTGACCCCTTGTTCTGGACTTCCCCAACATCGGGAACAATCTTCCTGCATCTAGCCTGTCCAACCCCTTAAGAATTTTGTAAGTTTCTATAAGATCCCCCCTCAGTCTTCTAAATTATAGCGAGTACAAGCCGAGTCCATCCAGTCTTTCTTGATCAAGGCCCAAGAGTGGGAACGGGAGAATAAATGAAGCGCTGGCAGCATCCGTGGAGGAAAATAGGCAGTTTGCTGACCAGGAAGGACACAAAGCCTTGAGACCAACATGGTTTGGTTTAGTCTAGTTTAGATTAGTTTATTGTCACGTGTACTGAGGTACGGTGAAAAGCTTTTGTTCCATACTGTTTAGTGCAAGAGTGATAGGTCTCTATCCATATCTCTCCACCGATGCTGCCCGACCAGCACTTTGTGACCTTTTGTGTATTAACCAGCAATTGTAGTTCCTGGCTTCTCCTTGCCAACTGTAACCTAGTTTAGTGTTCAGGAGCTCCGCCACTGGGATCAACTAACAGGTGCACAGTATATAATACAGGGAGACACAAGGAACTTGATGCTAGAATCTTGAGCAAAACACAAAGTGCTGGTGTAACTCAGCAGGTCAGGCAGCATCTGTGCAGGGGATTAAAGGGGTGAGGTTTCGTTTCGGGGACCCTTCTTCAGACCGAGTAAAGAATACACGGTCACCTTTGCCAACACACCTGCTGAGTTCTTCCAGCAGGTTTTAGTTTGCTGCAGATTTTCAGCAGCCGCAGTCTCCCGTGTCTGCACAGTATAGAAACTTTGCCAAAAGGTGAAAAGCAAAACTGTGGCTGCGAATTGACGCAAAATGCTGGAGTAACTCAGCGGGTCAGGCAGCATCTCTGGAGAAAATAAATGGGTGACGTTTCTTCAGACTGAGAGTCAGGAGAGAGTGAAACGAGAGATAAAGTCGATGATGTAGAGATATAGAAGAAAATATATGAAAGATATGCACACAAAAAGTAACGATGGTAAGGAAGCAGTCCATTGTGTGAAACGAGTTATACAGATAATGAAACTCGCCAGGAAGCCAGTGAAACTGGTACAACGACTAGGGTGGGGGAGAGAGAGAGAGGGAAGCAAGGGTTACTTGAGGTTAGAGAAATCAAGATTCATCCCGCTGGGTTGTAAGCTGCCCAAGCGAAATATGAGTTGCTGTTCTTGTGGAGCCGTGTGGTTCCCGAAGTGCAGCGGGCGAAACAAGCCTTAATTCCCAGCCAGCAGATACTGGTCAAGTTGTGCACCCATCTCAGCCTTTCCTGATCCACCCCAGCGGCGGCACGCTTCCCCCTACCAGCGTTGCCCCGCTCACCTGGGTTAGCTGCAGCCGGAGCCCCCGAGCTGTGGCCGGGCGGCTGGGTCAAGGCTCTGGGCTCGGCCACTCCCCCGCGACCCCTGGAGTCCGCCACCCCCCGGGCTTGTAAGTCTCCCTCTGCGACCAAGCTCTCCCACTCGCCTTCGCTCTCCTCCATGGCTGAGAACGAACCGGTCGGTCCGGTTCCCGAGAGGGAGGGACCGAGAGGCAGCCCGTAAGCCAGCCAGGGTGATCCATGCTGCGGACTGCAGCCCATGCCCTTTGCAGAGAATGGGCCAGGGGAGATGGAGGGGCCGGGGAGAGTGAGAGAGAGATATAGGCACCTGGAGGGCCAACACCTGCAGTTGTTGATTAAATAATTCGGACTAGTGTGTAAGAAGGATCTGCAAATGGTGGCTTACACCAAAGGTAACACGGGTGTTGGGAGTAACTCAGTTACTGAAACAATGGCCTAATAAACTTTCAGTCTGATGAAGGGTCTCGACCCGAAACGTCACTCATTCCTTCTCTCCAGAGATGCTGCCTGTCCCGCTGAGCTACTCCAGCACTTTGTGTCAGTAATTCGGCATGAGCAAGTTGGGCCGAATGGCCTTTTTCCACGCTGTATCTCTAAAGTAAAGTCTAAAGTCCTTTTCTCTGCTTCGAAGCCAGGGCAACGCATTATCTTGTAGGTAAGGTCAATCGCGTATGAAGCTTAATCAGTAGGCGCCTTGTTGAGGGCTTGAGAGAATTACTCCAACACTATGTGCTCCCACCCTTTTCTGTACACCAGCTTCTGTAACTCATTGTATCTACGTGTTGTGGGTTTGAATTACTCCAGCTTTTTGTGCCTATCTTCGGTTAAAACCAACATATGCATTTCCTTCACCCACATTTCGTCTACTCCAACACTGCACTGAGTCTCCTGAGGTGAATCGAGGACCAGAGGACTTAGGTTTAAGGTGAAGGGGGAAAGATTTACGAGGACTCTGAGGGGTAACTTTTTCACGCAAAAGGTGGTGGGTGTAGAAAATATACCAACATTTAAGAAACAGACAGGTACATGGATAAGACAGGTTTGGAAGGATATGGACCAAAAGTGGGCAGATGGGACTAGTGTAGTTGGAATATGTTGGTTGGTGTGGGCAAGTTGGGCAGAAGGAGTGTTTCCACGCTGTATCACTGTGTGTCCTTTTCTGTACACCAGCTTCTGTAGCTCCTTGGGTCTACATTGAGACCTTGCGAGAATTACTCCAAAACTATGTGTCCTATGCAGTCTGAAGAAGGGTCTCGACCTGACTTGACTTGACCTGAAATATGGCCCATTCCTTCTCTCCAGAGATGCTGCCTCACCTGCTGAGCTACTCCAGCATTTTATGCCTACATGTGTCCTTTTCTGTACACTAGGCTCTGTAGACCCTTGAGTCGACATATTGAGGGCTTGAGAGTTACTACAGCACTATGTACATCAGCCTTTCTGTACTTCAGCTTTTGCTGCTTTTTATGGCTACATATTGAGGGCTGGCATGTGAGCCGCCCTGATGTTGTGGGCTTGAGAGAGTTACTTCAACACTATGTGCCCCTTTCTGTACACCAGCCTCTGTAGCTCCCTGGGTCTTCATGTTGAGGGGCTGCATGTGGTGAGGACCTGAGGTGAGCGGCGCCATGTTGGTGAGGTCTGGACGCGAGGCGCCATGTTGATGAGGACCTGAGGTGAGCTGCGCTATGTTTACGGCGGTCTGGACGTGAGGTCGCTGCCATGTTGGTGAGGTCTGGACGTGCGATGCCATGTTGGTGAGGTCAGGCCGCGAAGCGCCATGTTGGTGAGGTCAGGATGTGCGACGCCATGTTGATGAGGTCAATCAACTCGACGCCATGTTGGTGAGGTCTGGACGTGCGACGCCATATTGGTGAGGTCAATCAGTGCGACGCCATGTTGGTGAGTTCGGGACGCCATGTTGGTGAGGTCAATCAGTGCGACGCCATGTTGGTGGGGTCAATCCGTGCGACGCCATGTTGGTGAGGTCTGGACGTGTGCGACGCCATGTTGGTGAGGTGCGGGAGCGGCGGCGGAAGGTGCTGCGAGTTTTCCGCTCATGTTCATAACGTTGTTGAGAACCAAGCAGGAGCTGAATGGCGACGTGGTTTGTGCGGAGCGGTGAGTGGAGCCGCCGAGCGCGGCCGGCCGGCCGGGGAGCGGCACCCGTGGCCATCATGGTGGGGAAACACAATGTCCTCCGGCCCGGTCCTGGGTCACCAGGTCACAAGGGATAGGACAGAATGAGGCCATTGGGCCCATCGAGCCTACTCCACCATTCAATCATGGCTGATCTATCTCTCCCTCCTAACCCCATTCTCCTGCCTTCTCCCCATAACCTCTGACACCCACACTAATCAAACATTTATCTATCTCTGCCTTACAAATATCCACTGACTTGGTCTCCACAGCCGTCTGTGGCAGTGAATTCCACAGATTCACCACCCTCTAACTAAGGACATTCCTCCTCATCTCCTTCCTACAAGATCGTCCTTTAATTCTGAGGCTATGACCTCCAAGTTGCTGAGGGTGTTCTTCCGTCTCGACGTCGGAGTTCCACCATCCCGGCGAGAGGGCCTGAGCATCGGGCCACCTGTAACGGCGACTGCGGAGACCTCGATAGGCCCCGACCACGATGAACATCAAAGAGGAGGATGACTGAACTTTGGGCCTTCCCTCACAGTGGGGAAACGTTGATTCCGCTGTGTGGGGATGTTTATGTTAAAGACTATCGTGTTCTGTGTTCTTTTTTTAAATTCGAATGGCTGTATGGTGACCACAAATTTCACTGTACCAATTGGTGCATGTGACAATAAATGTCTCTTGAATCTCTTAGTTCTAGACTCTCCCACTAGTGGGAACATCCTCTCCATCTCCGCTCTATCCAAACCTTTCACTATTCTAATCCTGAGGGGTCGAGATCCAAAACGTCACCCATTCCTTTTCTCCAGAGATGTTGCCTGTCCCGCTGAGCTACTCCAGTAGTCCAGCCGCCCAGTCTCCCATTCACCCTCTCAGGAGACCGCAGCAACAGCCCAGCTCCCTGACAGTTCGGGCAGTGTTTGTGGGGGTGGAATGGTGAGAAGGACCGTGTTCAGCAGAGTTTAGAGTAGCTTCAATCCAACAGCCATCAGTCTCTTGATCTCTACACACCACTAACGTTGCTCAGTTTTGTGCAATGACAATAAACATATTCTATTCTATTCTATTCTAACCTCAACTGCGAACTATGGACTGCTTTTGGTTGCACTAAGGGCCATAGCAGATTTATTTTGCTCTAGTATTGAGGGTTAATAATTTCATTTTGTTTGTGCATGTTACATGGATAAGAAAGGTTTAGAGGGATATGGGCAAATGCTGACAAGCGGGACTATCTCGGAGGGCATGGACAAGTTGGGCGGAAGGGCCTGTTTATGTGCTGTATAACTGACTTTTTCTCAATATCTTGTGGTGTGGGTACATATGACACTTGACCTTTTATTACCTTTAGTTCCCTCCCCTCTACTTTCAATCTGAAGAAGGGTCCCAAACCGAACATTCTCTCTCCTCGGAGGTGCTGTTTGACCCGCTGAGTTACTCCAGCGCTTTGTGTCTACTCTTGAATCTTGAATGGATATATGACGTCTTGAGTCGAGTCCCTGCATTAGATGCCCCCCAGCAGATCGTTTCTTGGTCCCATTTACCTGCTCTATTGCCAGGACTGACCATTTCCGTCTCGGTGAAACTGATCTCTTCATCTGTCACCCGCGATCACAGTCCTGCCTATGTTCCAACAAACTCCCCTCTAAGGTAGATACAAATTTTTTTTTTGTGTCACCATTTTGTGTCTACCTTCGATTTAAACCAACGTCTGCAGTTCTTTCCTACACAAGTTCCCCTCTAATATAGATCACCCTTAAACATGAACTAATTCTCCCCACAGATGTTGCTCACTGGCTCATCATCTCAGCACTGTCTTTCCTTTTAAATTTCAGATCTTTAGCACCTATGTTACATTTTGCTTTTTGTCCCATCCTTCTGCAATATTAGCCGATTCCGTTTTATTTCACCTTGCGATCTACAATGTTTTCTCTCTGATTCTTTCAGTACCGCCTCGATTGGGCTTCGTAACTCGGTCCGTCCTTGCTTCCAACCACCAGCTGAAAGGCCGACTGTATGGGCTTGCTGCGGGCATTCGGCCGGTCGTACAGGAACCGCCAACAACAGGTCAGTGATGAGTTTAACTCTGGACAACATTTGGGCACGTGGATAATTGGACCTGCTTTCAAATTGAGAAGACGGTCTTGTGCGGAAGATGAGCTTGAATATTAGAGAGAGCAATGACAAATTGCTGCAATTCGTCAGCCAGGACAGGAAAGAAATGGAGTTTGTGCATTTTCCCCATGACTGTGTGGGTTTCCTCCGGGTCATAGAGTGTGGAAATAAGTCCTTCGGCTCAACTTACCCACAACCGGCCAACATGTCCCAGCTACACTAGTCCCACCTGCCCACTTTTGGCCCATATCCCTCCAAACCTGACCTATCCTTGTACCTGTCTAACTAACCTGTAGTTCAGACCTGTCTGAAGAAGGGTTTCGGCCCGAAACTTTGCCTATTTCCTTCGCTCCATAGATGCTGCTGCACCCGCTGAGTTTCTCCAGCAATTTTGTCTACCTAACTATTTCTTAAATGTTGGGATAGGTGCTCGTGTTTCTTCCCGCATTGCAACAAAGTAGGTTGATTTGCCTCTGTAAATTGCCCCTGGTGTGTGGGGAGTGGATGTTGAACTGGGATAACATAGAGGCAGTGTGAACGGGTGATCGATGGTTGGCGTAGACAAACACCGTTGGCGGAAGAGCTTTTTTCCATGCTCTATCTTTCAATCAAATTCACGCAATCATTCAAATTTCAGAAGCAGTTCAATTTAGCAATCTAGAGAAAAGCAGGGAAGCTGCAAAGAAGGTGTGTATGATGTTTGTCACCAAATGCATGAACTCTTTAAACTTTGTGAAACCCAGCTGCCTGTATCCAAATTTGCATCTAGTATTTTTCACCCAAAACCCTTGTTCTCCACAACCTATATTGGTTTCTGGTTATTACCTGTTTTTTAAATAAGGAGTTTTGAATCCATCACTGGTTTCTCTTCTCTATCTCTGTGGTTTCCAACCTTGCTCAGGACATGGTATCGTAATGTTCAGTTACTGAACTAATATCTCGGACTTGAGTTTGAATTCCCTTAATGGCCCTGTCCCACGGTACGATTTCATTCCAAGAGCTCTCCCGAGTTTGCCCTGATTCGAACTTGGAGATTTACGGTAATGGCCGCTCGTCGGTACTCGGGGCTCTCGTGGACATTTTTCAACATGTTGAAAAATCTTCACGAGTCTTCCCGAGCTTACGTGCAGTTAGCGAGTACCTGCCGTTAGCGTTACGAGCCGCTAAGAGACGTCCCCGAGCTCCGACGTACGCGCTACGTACATTCTCCGTGCTTACCACGAGTTTGATTTTTTTAAACTCGGGAGAGCTCTTGGAATGAACTTGTGCAGTGGGACAGGGCCATAAGGCAGCTCAGGATTTAAAGTTAATCAAATTTAATAAATCTAGATTCTTCAAAAGAAAGAAATGTACATGGCATCTATCATCAGGATCCCCACAGGTTCAGGAACAGTGGCCTTGTGCTGTCAGCTTACGGTAAAGTCTGTAGGAAGGAACTGCAGATGCTGGTTTAAACCAAAGATAGACACAATGAGCTGGAGTTACTCAGTGGAGCAGGCAGCATCTCTGGAGAGAAGCAACGGGTGACATTACCCATTCCTTCTCTCCTGAGATGCTACTTTTCCCGCTGAGTTACTCCAGCTTTTTGTGTCTATCTAAGGTAAAGTCTGAACTGTGTGCATGCTGAACACTAACCCTCTGCTGTGTAACTATTCTAGAGAAAGACAGAGTGTTGAGCGACCCCCTGAAACATCCTGATTTCTTCCACGTTAGTGAGCTCTTCACTCTGAAAGACCTGTTTGATGCCAGGGTGCACCATGGTCACAAGCGAGGCTGTCGGCACAGGTAAGTGTTGGCTGTGCATGGGCTTGGAGTGGGCAAACCAATGGGCTGGTCAAACTGAGCTTGCTGAGTTGGGGATTGATGGCAGATCGGGAGAGTTGTAGAGGATAGTATGAGCGGGATGGGGGCCAATGTGAGGAAGGAATTGGGGGACTAAGATCAGTGACTCTGCGACCATATCACGTCACAACGACAAAATGCTCGAGTCGTAGAATAATACAACATAAAAACTGGCCGTTCAGCCCAACTCGTCCATGATGACTAAGGTGCCCTATCTAAGCTGTGGCGCAGTGGTAGAGACCCAGGTTAATGTACGGGGTGATCGCTGCTTGACGCAGACTCAGTATGCCGAAGGGCCTGTTTCCGCACTGTATCCGATGTCCACAGTAAAGTCTAATGGAGATACTTCTCTCTTTAGGCTGATGGAACCATATCTTTTTGGCTGCCGATTGGAACAGGACATTATTGACTTGGATCAGTCTGTTCTTCACCTTCAGAAGGCACTGAACTTCACTGCCCATTGTGCGTATCGGAAAGGAATCATCCTGTTTATTGGTCGAGCCCGTCAGTTTTCTCACCTGATAGAGACGACAGCACAGGAGAGCGGGGAGTACGCACACACCAGGTACTGGCAGGGTGGGCTCCTGACTAATGCACCCGTCCAGTACGGCACTGGCGTGCGTCTGCCTGACCTCATCGTCTTTATCAACACTTTAAACAACGTGTTTGAGCAGCATGTGGTCGTGCGGGATGCTGCCAAGATGAATATTCCAGCAGTGGGGATAGTGGACAGTAACTGCAATCCAAGCCTCATCACTTATCCCATTCCAGGGAATGATGACACGCCATCTGCTGTGAAACTTTATTGTAAGCTTTTTAAAATGACCATTCTCCGGGCAAAGGACAAAAGACGCCAAATGGACCTTCTGTATGGACACCAGAAGGAGTTGCCAGAGCCGAGTACTTAATGTGCGGAGATATTCCTCTCTCTGCCTGATGGCAGCTCTATGTAAAACCTGGCCCATTGTAAACAAGAAATAAAACTACATTAAATTAGTCTGCGTTTAGCAGCCTATATCTTCCAGAAGGTTTCTTCTCACTATGGGGCAGAGGCATAAGAGATGAGGTTGATGGAAAAATGTAAGGAAACTCCACATGGGTAAGTGTAGGAAGGAACTGCAGATGCTGGTTTAAACCAAAGATGGACACAAAAAGCTGGTTACTTTTTTTGCAAATCTTTCATTCATTCTTTCTATATCTCTCTACATCACCATCTATATCTCTCGTTTCCCTTTTCCCAGACTGTCAGTCTGAAGAAGGGTCTCGACCAGAAACGTCACCTATTCCTTTTCTCCAGAGCTGCTGCCTGTCCCGCTGAGTTACTCCGGCTTTCTGTGTCCATCTTCCACTTGGGAATAGTTATTTGAGGTAGATGTGAGAAAATGACCCTACTTTTGGGAAGTTCAAAAATATAAGGTAGGCACTATGCACTTCAGCAGTAGGGAGAACTTCCAAAACAAACCCCATTAGTTCTAGCGAAAGGAATCATCACCTTTCTGGTTATTTGATGATTGATTTCCACTGGATATTGCTATGGCTCCAACGAGTTCAAGTATGATTATTTTTAAAGAGTTCTTTGAAGTTGATAGCATCTGTATGGGTAATACTGAGGTAACAAAAACAGTATGCTGAAAATATCCTGAGGGCAAGGTAGCAAGGTAGTTCATAGGTTCTAGGAGCAGAATTAGGCCATTCGGCCCATCAAGTTTACACTGCTATTCAACCATGGCTGATCTGTCTTACCCTCTCAACCCCATTCTCCTGCCTTCTCCCCATAACCCCTGACATCTGTACTTATCAAGAACCTGTCATTCTCTGCCTTAAAAATATCAATTGACTTGGCCTCCACATCTGTCTATGGCAATGAATTCCACAGATTCACCACCCTCCGACTAAAGAAATTCCTTATTTGGAATGGAGGAATGTCATGCCAGAGTAAGGCTGGTACTCGTCAGAACTCAAGTGCGGGTCGTGAACCTAATTTTATGGATTCAACACTAGTACCACCTGGAGGTTCGGGCAGATGCAGGATTAAGGCATTTTCCCCATATGTGTGCTCCCAATTCATGGTTGATCTGCCTCAGTGCTACTTTGCTGCAATCCATGCCGTCACAAGAAGAAGGTACAAACTCTGCACAGGCAACGCCTGTAGTCAGGATTGAACCGTGGTCACGCATTGTGAGGCAGCAATTCTACCGCTGCGCCACTGTCCTGGGGGAATGTGCAAACTCCACACAGACAGCTCACGTGGTCAGGATTGAGCCTGGGATCCTGGTACTGTGAGGTTGTGGCTCTACTGGCTGCATCAGAACTTAATCAAGAAGGAATCTCATTGATCTGGGATGTGCGTTCTGCTTGATGTCCATAGGCACCGTCTGATTTTCCACAGCAAATGCTTGACAACCACTTGCAACTTGGGAGAGTCTGGGATTTCACGCAATTCACAATCTCAAATATGCTCAAAGCCAGCTCCCTTGCTCCAAGTGTCTTAAACCCCAATGTAGTGTTTGCTGTGAAATGGGGAATTCCTTTGAGTTCCACAGGAGATGATGGAGTAATGGATGTTGCCAGGACCAGAGGGTCTGAGCTATAGGGAGAGGTTGAGTATGCTGGAACTCTATTCCTTGGAGTACAGGATGATGTGGGGGTGATCTTATAGAGGTGTATAAAATCATGAGAGGAATAGATCAGGTAGATGCATAGAGTCTCTTGTCCAGAGTAGGTGAATCGAGGATATAGGTTTTAGGTGAAGGGGAAAAGATTTAATAAGAATCTGATATGCTGGGACATGTTGGCTGGTGTGGGCAAGTTGGGCTGAAGGGCCTGTTCCCATGCTGTATCACTCTGTGACTCGAATGCAACACTTTCAGCATCCCGCATGATCCATTTTCCTTGCTCTTAACCTTCATTCGACACATTTCTCTGCCTGTGGTGAGAAGCTGCAGACGTACACTCCAGTTCTGCAAGAGAGGTTTTGGAAGCCCTGGTTCACTTTCCAGGTTATGAGATCAGTGAGTGATAGTGTTTTGGCAGACGTCCTCTATGAGAGGGAAATCCAGCTTTAATTCCTGTTCTGGACGCTCTGATGACACCTGGCTTAGCTATGATACAGATGTTTAACTGAGGCTGTGTCCTGTCTGGGTTTACTTGCAGGGTTGCTTTCTAAGATACAGTGATTAAGTTGGGGGGGTGCATTAAAACATCACAATCACTTGGCTGAGACAACAGTAACCAGAGAGCAGTACTGAACTATCTACCTCATCGGGGACCCTCGAACTATCTTTGATTGGACTTTACTAGTTTTACCTTGCACTAAAGATTATTCCCTTTATCGTGTATCTATACCCTGTGAATGGCCCGATTGTAATCACGTATTGTCTTTCCGTTGGCTGGTTAGCACGCACCAAAAGCTTTTTCACTGTACCTCGGTACATGCGACAATAAACAAAACTGAACTGAACCGAACAGTAAAGTGTTGACGAATGTGATGGGAAGTTTGTATTCATTATCTGTGTGTTCTTGCAGTGCAGTTATTTGCTGCCCATTTCCGAGTGCCTTTAAGAAGGTGCGAGTGAGTCAAGAACAGCTGCAGACCCTCTGGGGAAGGTGCTCTCACTGTCTGTTAGTTAGGGAGTTCCAGAATGTGGATTGAGTGATGTTGAAGCAGCTGTGAAATATTTCTGGCAGGGCGCCAGGTCACGAAGAAGAATTTACAGGCAGTGGCTATCCCTATGCTCAGCTGTACGTTGTCGATTGTGAGATGCCTCGGTGAGTTACCACAACGCATTTTGTAACGGTGGCACAGAGGCAGAGTTGCTGCCTTATTACAGCGAATGCAGCGCCAGAGACCTGGGTTCGATCCTGACTGTGATGAGGCCGGATGGTGTTTGGTTTTGTAAAAGTCAACGTGTAGAAGACGAACGTTGGAAATCTCGTCATTTTTCAGTCAACTGATGATTTTATTAATAACTTACAGTCCGACATATCCAAAGTTCGCGATATTCGCCACAGCATAAAGGAAATGAGAGGCTGAAGGAAGGGCATCTCATTCTGTTGATAAAGTTCTACACAATGATTGAGACTAAAACTCAGTACGAAACCAGAGGGATAATTCCCAAACACTCAGCAAAAACTTACATCCAAATAAATGTTTTTGTTATGCATCTACAACATTTTACCTTTAATAACATCTTATCCCTCACAGGCTTAAGATTCGACAAAAGTAAAGGTTATTTTTAATTTCCTTACTCGGACCTACAGCTACTTGCCTAGAACTTTACGAAGTTGTTGACACAATTGATACTAATTTATAAGTTATGTAAGTTAAAGACCCCCAAGCACAATGTTTAAAGAGTCTCTGGCCCTTTAAGAGTATTTGGTGTGAGAGATCTTTTTCCAGAGTAATGTTTTGATGTTGTTCAACAGCAGTGAGTGGTGAACTTCCATCTGGCTTGCCAAGCCGTTCAGTTTCATGCAAGTTTGTAAGTGTTTCTGCAGTTCATCTCTGAAATCAGTGGGAGCCCCATACAGCAGATATTCCTGCAGCAAGCCGCAGATTTTGGCCAGATTTGGCTGTATAAGTTCAGTGTTGCATTGCTTGGCGAGCTTGTCACAAGTTGCCATGCAGTCCTTCCCGTGTGTGCAGTCTGCGTTGTGTTCACAGTGGCGCCCCTTATAGAAATCTTTCAGAGTCATTTCTGTCACCACCTTCCTGAGGTTGACCATTTTGAAATCGTATTTCTCATTGTGGCCGATGTTGCCCAGGTCGGCGTCGCAGATGTAGAAACTACCGTAAGTGCCGTGAAAAATCTCCTCCACGAATTCGAGGAGCCCGATTGTGATTTCTGCGCGCTTGTGCCACGCCGGGGCGAACCAGCGGTTCAGGCTCCTGGCCACCATCGAGGGCAAAACCGCCTTGAGGAATGGTGGCATCTTGACGCTGTGGAGGGAGTGGTATGGGACCTTCTCCGTGATGTACAGGTCTCCACAGAAGCCCAGCAACCGTGCTGTGTGTTCTTTCTCGTGCAGAGAAACTATCAACAAAAACTCATTGAGCTGAAGCAAAGCCCAGATGGACTTAGCCTCTGCTAAGGATACCTTCTTATCCTGGTTAATGTCGGCCATGCTGATTATTCTGGTGACAAGGTTTCCCAGTGATTGTTGATCACCAAGACTAGCCTGAAATAAAGTGCAAGCATTGTTATTGAAAGCATTGAAGGAGTACTAAACGTAGTATCAAAGGAAGAACATGAAAACGGAATGGAGTCATAGTGACACAGTGTGGAACAATGCCCTTCGGCCCAACTTCCCCACGCTGACCAACAAGTCCATCTACACTAGTGTTTGGCCCATATCCCTCCAAACCTGTCCTATCCATGTCCCTGTTTAACTGTTTCTTAAACATTGCAATAGTCCCTACCTCAACTACCTCCTCTGGCAGGTAGACAAAAGTGCTGGAGAAATTCGGCGGGTGAGGCAGCATCTATGGGGCGAAGGAAATGGGCAACGTTTCGGGCCGAAACCCTCCTCTGGCAGCTTGTTCCATACTCCTACCACCCTTTGTGTGAAAAAGGTACCCCTCAGAGTCCTATTAAATCTTTCTGCCTTCACCTTAAACCTATGTCCCCTGGTCCTCAATTCCCCTACTCTGGGGCAAGAGACTCTGTGCCTCTGTGATGCTGGGATGTGAACCTTCTAAATTATATATCAGTGGGAGTTCAGTGTGGGTGGGAATATGATGCAGGAGTGGAGAAAGCTGTAAACTAATTTAAGCCTCTTGGCAATAGGACACGGATAGATAATCACATTAAGGTTCACGGGAGACAAGGGATTTTGTCTAACGGAATTGATGCGCTACAATGCTGAGAACTATATTCTGCACTCTGCATATTCCCATTTGTTCCATCTATTGTATTTGAGTTAGACGATTGTATTTATATATTTGATCGGTCTGAATGACATGTATAAACAAAACATAGAAACAGAGAAAATAGGTGCAGGAGTAGGCCATTCGGCCCTTCGAGCCTGCACCGCCATTCAATATGATCGTGGCTGATCATCCAACTCAGTATCCTGTACCTGCCTTCTCTCCATACCCCCTGATCCCTTTAGTCACAAGGGCCACATCTAACTCCCTCTTAAATATAGCCAATGAACTGGCCTCAACTACCTTCTGTGGCAGAGAATTCCACAGATTCGCCACTCTCTGTGTGAAAAATGTTTTTCTCATCTCGGTCCTAAAAGATTTCCCCCTTATCCTTAAAACATCTTGGTACACGTGACAATAAACCAAAACCTTGGGGGGGGGGGGGGGGGAGAAGTTCAGTGGCTATTTGTGGTTTAGAGCTGGTTGGTTTAATGATGGATCGATGAATTGTGGTATGAATAGTGTTACCTGGAGGTCAGATTTGAATATATGGTATCGTAACCTTTGGAAGTCCTCGATTAAACTGTTTTAATATAATGTTGTAGTGCGACCAGGTGAGGTTGAGCAGAATATTCTTTATTAGCAAAATAAATACTCAAACCACTGCGTGCCAAGTCTAGAACTAACGACTACAACTCCTGTCGATGCGAGGAGCGCTAACAACTGTTTACTCTTTAAAAGCCCGCGAATGAACCCCCCGGGTTACATGACAGACCCGACCAATGACGAGGGTTCTGAGTTCCCAGTCCCACCACTTGGTGCCGCTGCAATGTTTCTAGTATTTGTGGTTAGGTACAAAGTCAATGTGGGTTTCAGAAGGGCAAGTGGTTGTTCATGAAGCTCCCATTTATCAGGTTGGTGCCTATCCATCGATGGGCACAGTGTCTAAAGAATCCTTCCATTTATTAAGGGTGAAATTCACTTTTGAGGAATTTAGTGCAACTGGCAAAGACTCTTTATCAGGTGTGTGTTCCTAATTTGTTGTCATCAAGTTGAGGGCATTTTTGGGTAAAAAAATCTGATTTTCTGAGACCAAGTCAACTATCGTGATTCAATCTGGCAGATTTGAGTTTCCGAATCTGAGACACATGATGGGAAGTTGTATTAAACCAACCTTCAGGAACGTGAGCAGCATCTCCCTGAACTCCTCCATCGAGGTGCCTCTGGTCGGTTTGTCAAACAACGCAAGGTCCTTCCGAGGTAGAGACTCCAGGTTTAGATCTGTTTTGAAGGCATCTTCTATCCCGCACTTAATAATGACTTCCTTATCTCTCCAAACACCACCATAAACCTGAGGGAGGTAAAAACATGATATTATTACAGTATGGCTTTAGCATTACCACCTAGGGTCTCATTCCACCTCCATCTTCCTTCTCACTGCACCACTTGTATTTCTCAATAACCATAAATAGTAATTTGATGAACATATTGATGCCGTGCATGGTGGATTATTTAGTTTCTCAACACCAGCTTGGGTGGTCAGGGAAGATCTTGCAAGGAAAGAAAGTGAGGATTCATTACATTGATCTTCCACCATCACGAAGTGGTGAGAATGGAGTTGACCAAGCACTTTGAAAATCATAGGTCCAACATCACCTGCTTGCAAAATACATTACAGTTATCACACATCCACTCATAAAATAATCATATGCTCTATCTTAAAAATACATTTTCTATAACTTAAATTCAAACAACTGTCTAAAGATATGTATGTTCATAAAGTCATAATAGGCCATTCGGCCCTTCAGGTCTACTCCGCTATTCAATCATGGCTCATTTATCTTTCCCACTCAACCCCATTGCCTTCTCCCCATAACCCAACACCCGTACTAATCAAGAATCTGCCAATTTCCACCTTAAAAATATCCATTGACTTGTCCTCCACAGCCATCTGTGGCAATGAATTCCCCATTTTCACCACCCTCTGGCTAAAGAAATTCCTCCTCATCTCCTTTCTAGAGGTACGTCCTTTTATAGTGAGGCTATGGCCATTGGTCCTGGACTCCCCCACTGGTCTTAGACTCCCCCACTAGTGGAAACATCCTCTCCGCATCCAATCTATCCAGGCCTTTCACTATTGGAGGCTTTTCACTTTCAATGACTCTGCTTCCACCACTTTTCAAGGCAGGGTCTTCCAGTTATTCCCCACTCTGTGTGATAACAAATCCCCTCATTGACCCTCAATACCTCTTCCCCCTTACCTTATTAAATCCATGTCCTCGACTTCTATCAACTTCTGATATGGGGAAAGGTTTTCTGCAGTTTACTGCTTGTAACTTTATTTTCCTCGGTCATGCCCTCTCTCACCCTCTTCACGCCAGGGAAATGAAGTCTGCACTCTTAACTGAAACCATTCATCCCAGGCAACATCCTGGTGAAACTTCCATGAATGAAGAAACTAACATCCTAAGTGTTTATCTCTTCTTAACTCATCTTGATTCTCAGACAAGCCTAGCCGTTCACCACAATGTGTTGACCATTGTATAAGCACTGGTACTGATCTCACAAATAAGTCGAGTACCTGACTGACACAAAATGCTTGGGGTAACTCAACGGGACAGGCAGCATCTCTGTAGAGAAGGAATGGGTGACGTTTCAGGTCGAGACCCTTCTTCAGACTGATGGCAGAGATAAGGAAGTGTAAGGTGGGAAAAAAGGGCAAAGGGAATGGAGATCAAGGAAAATGTAGAATAGATCATTGTTAGCTGGGAGAAGGGAACAACAAAGCGAACAGGGATAAAATGTAGTCAGAGACAGTAGGACTGATCCGAGAACTGGGAAGGGGGAAGGATGGAGAGAGAGGGAAAGCAAGGGTTACTTGAAGTTAGAGAAGTCAATGTTCATACCGCTGGGGTGAAAGCTGCCCAAGTGAAATATGAGATGCTGTTCCTCCAATTTGCACTGGTGGGCCTCACTCTGACAATGGAGGGGGCCCAGGAAAAGAAAGGTCAGTGTGAGAAGGGAAGGGGAGTTAAAGTGTTGAGCAACCGGGAGATCAGGTAGGTTTAGGCGGACTGAGCGGAGGTGTTCAGCGTACCTGATTGACTGGGCTTGAGGACAGGCATTGTTGAAACTGCAGTTCGTTTTCTTCACACAGGTCCTTGCATGCAGATCCGGAAATAATTCCTTTCTTATAACGATCGCACTGAAAAAGATCACATTCCAGATCAGAGTGCTTATGTAATTAGGAACTCTGGTAAACCGAGAGAACAAATGATGAAAGGCAAGTGGGAACCTTTAATAGAAAATCACCATGTTTTAGGCCCCAGTATTAATGCTGCAGAAAGAAGAGCCCAAATCCGTGATATATGAAACTTCACATTCATAGTTTTGTGAACAATTATGTGGGTCTGGGACTAAAGCATAGTGATTTAGACTTCTGATGTTGTTAAATGCTACTACTTGCCTCTTATTATTCATTCTTAAGGGGTTGGACAGGCTAGATGCAGGAAGATTGTTCCTGATATTGGGGAAGTCCAGGACAAGGGGACACAGTTTAAGGAGAAAGGGGAAATCTTTTAGGCATGAGAAAAACGTTTTTCACACAGAGAGTGGTGAATCTCTGGAACTCTCTGCCACAGAAGGTAGTTGAGGCCAGTTCATTGGCTATATTTAAGGGGAAGTTAGATGCGGCCCTTGTGGCTAAAGGGATCAGGGGGTATGGAGAGAAGGCAGGTACAGGATACTGAGTTGGATGATCAGCCATGATCATATTGAATGGCGGTGCAGGCTCGAAGGGCCGAATGGCCTACTCCTGCACCTATTTTCTATGTTTCTATGATTCTCTTAGTTTAGCTGAGGTCCTGCTTTTGCATTGAGAGGTCTGGGAAGGAAACTCACGTCTAGAATAAGTTACATAAAATTGAAAGATCCGAGAAATACCCCTCTCGTTCGACTCATGATGTTGCTAAATTACAGTTATCTGGCATTCTATGACGTTGAGAGAACATACTGTATGAGATGGATACGGATAACATTATGAGCAGCAAATCCTAGATATCTTTACGTGCAGGAAAGAACTGCAGATGCTGGTTTAAATCAAAGGTAGACACAAAATGCTGGAGCAACACAGCGGGACAGGCAGCATTTCTGGAGAGATTCCTTCCTTCTCTCCAGAGATGCTGCCTGTGACTAAACTGAGTTACTCCAGCATTTTGTGTCTAGCTTAGTTTTAATTTCAATGCGTATTGATTGCAAAAGGCGAAGTTGTCCAAACCGGTGGTACTTACAATGATCATTTGGCAGATGTGACCTCGACACAGCTCAGAGTAGGAAGAGTAATGCATGTAAAGCACCCAGCTGCCCAGTAGGATTCCTAACCACATTAAAAACAGATACTTCACCTTGACTCCAGGTAGACGCTTCTGCAAACAAAAACCACAAATAGTTTACGTCCAGATAATGATGCATTACAATCCTTGGCACAGCTCCTCTGCCACAAGTTGCGTTAATATCAAAGGGAGCATAATAAGAAAGTGGAATTACCGATCAGTAGCACGCTGGAAAATGGCAATGGGGTCAAGTTCAAGATGGTATTGGATTTTTTTTAAAAAGCATCCCTGGCAGCTTTAGTTTTTAGTTTAGAGATACATAGCAGAACAGGCTCTTCGGCCCACCGACTCCATGCCGGCCAGCGATCACCGCACAGCGGCACTACCCTACACATAGAAACATAGAAAATAGGTGCAGGAGTAGGCCATTCGGCCCTTCGAGCCTGCACCGCCATTCAATATGATCATGGCTGATCATCCAACTCAGTATCCTGTACCTGCCTTCTCTCCATACCCCCTGATCCCTTTAGCCACAAGGGACACATCTAACTCCCTCTTAAATATAGCCAACGAACTGTGGCCTCAACTACCTTCGGTGGCAGAGAATTCCACAGATTCACCACTCTCTGTGTGAAAAATGTTTTTCTCATCTCGGTCCTAAAGGATTTCCTCTTTATCCTTAAACTGTGACCCCTTGTCCTGGACTTCCCCAACATCGGGAACAATCTTCCTGCATCTAGCCTGTCCAACCCCTTAAGAATTTTGTAAGTTTCTATAAGATTTTGTAAGTTTCTACACACACTAGGGGCATTTTACAATCTTTACCAGAGCCAATTAACCTACAAACCTGTATGACTTTGGAATCCAGAGCACCCGGAGAAAACCCACGCAGGTCACGTGGGGAACGTACAAATTCCCTACAGGCAGCCCCCGTGGTCAGGATGAACCCGGGTCTCTGGTGCTGCGAGGCAGCAACTCTACCGCTGCGCCACCGTGCTCTGTCTCTAAACTAAACTGAAATAGGAATCAATATGCAGTGAGAGAATCAAACACAGAGTGGGATTGCTGGTAGGGTCTTTAACCTCGTGTTGATCTGGTATTTGGCCACGGCACTTTGGGCCGCGCTGCAATTTATCTCAGTGGACGGGTGAAACCTCAGAGTCGATGCAGTTTAATTACCCAATTTTGTTTTGGCGAGGGGAAAAGAAAGTGAAAATATTCCATTCCACAACCCAACAAGCTCTAGCCTGAAGTGTACACAATTCTTTCAATCTACAAAACCTGCCTCTCACCACAGAACTGAACTCCGAACTCACCCTGTACTTACTTAACAACAATCTAGGCATCTTGTGGTTTAACTGAGCATGAGGAGGATTACATCTCAAATGGAGACTTGCTTGTGGCTTCAAACTCTGCTTCAGAAAATGGAGCGAATGATCCAGGCTGTGAGGTTTAGAGGAGGGATGGCTGCATTACACTGAGGCCCGCCAGCTGTCTCCGTGGGGCAGCATTTCAAGACCAGGGGAATTCAGAATAGAGCTATTCAATTAATTCCATTATCTTAATGAAATCTGCAAATGGTTCCCTTTAAAGTATTTATCAACTCCCCTTGTGCAAATTACCATTGAATTAATTTCCAAAGTCTCAAATAGACCATTCCATTTCTGGCAATATTCTGGATAATTTGCATATTTAAACAAACATTAAAGCATAATCCATTGTTCTGATTAGAGTCTGTTCACAAGTTCATGATGTAGGAGCAGAATTAGGATATTCGGCCCATCAAAAGTCTACTCTGCTGTTCAATCACAGCTGATCTATCTCTCCCTCCTAACCCCATTCTCCTGCCTTCACCCCATAAACCCCTGGCACCCGTAACAATCTGTCAATCTCCACCTTAAAAATATCCATTAGCTTGGCCTCCAGCCATCTGTGCTAATGAATTCCACAGATTCACCGCCCTGTGACTAAAGTAATTCTTCCTCATTTCCTTCCTGATCGTACGCCCTTTTATTCTGAGGCTGTGGCCTCTGGTCCTAGACACTCCCACTAGTGGAAACATCCTCTCCATATAGTTGAAGCAGGACGCTGTGTATGACTATATTACAATAGCTTCTACAGTGTTGACTGCACATCATTTTGGGGCTTGAAACTGTTGCATCAATTGATTTATACTTAGAATCACAGAATGAAACTGCACAGGAGGACACCAGCGATTTGTGATAAAGACAAAAGAGACTACAGGTGCTGTCGCCTGGAACAAAGAACTCAGTGGGCGAAGCATCATCTGTGGAGGCAGAAGGGGTTTCAGGTGAAAGCCCTGCAACAGGACTGAGAGGAAGGAGGGAGGCCAGTACACAGCAATATGAAGCAATGATGGAACTAGATGGGGAGGGGGTAATGGGCAGATGGAACTAGGTGAGAGGAAATGGGAAAGAGTCGTAGAGTCTGAAATTAGAGAGCGTCACCTTTGGTGAGATGAGGAAAGATTTAAGCGGGGATGTGTAGGAAGGAACTGCAGACGCTGGTTTAAACTGAAGATAGACACAAAATGCTGGAGTAACTCAGCAGGACAGGCAGCATCTCTGTAGAGAAGGCATGGTTGCGTTTCGGGTCGAGACCCTTCTTCAGACTGATGTCACGGGAGAGGGAGACACATAGATAAGGATGTCTATAGATAAGGAAGTGTAAGGTGTGAAAACAGGACAAAGGGAATGGCCTCGTGAGGGGAAACGCCTCCGCTCAGTCACGCTAAGCCTATCTGATCTCCCGGTTGCTAAACACTTTAACTCCCCCTCCCATCCCCACACTGACCATTCTGTACTGGGCCACCTCCATTGTCAGAGTGAGGTCCAGCACAAATTGAAGGGACAGCACCTGATATTTTGCTTGGGCAGCTTACACCACATGGGTATGAACATTGACTTCCCTAACTTCAAGTAACCCTTGTTTTCCCTTTCTATCCCCTCCCCCTTCCCAGTTCACCGACTAGTCCTACTGTCTCTGACTACATTTTATCCCTGTTCAAAAGGGAACTGCAGATGCTGGAATATCGAAGGTACACAAAATTGCTGGGGAAACTCAGCGGGTGCAGCAGCATCTATGGAGCGAAGGATCCTTCGCTCCATAGATGCTGCTGCACCCGCTGAGTTTCCCCAGCAATTTTGTGTACCTTACATTTTATCCCTGTTTGCTTTGTTGTTAACTTTTCCCAACTAACAATGATCAATTCTACATTTTCTTTGTCCTGTTTTCACACCTTACAACGCCCTTATCTATGTACCTCCCCCTCCCCTGACATCAGTTTGAAGAAGGGCCTCGACCCGAAACGTCACCCATTCCTTCTCTCCAGAGATGCTGCCTGTCCCGCTGAGTTACTCCTGCATTTTGTGTCTTCCTTTGATATTTGGGCTAGCCAAGTAAGTGACAAGATCATCATTTTTAGATGTTGCTTGAAAAATAAATAAAGGTTAGGACTTTCACTCACGTTTAGTTTAGTTTAGAGATACAGCCTGGAAACAGGCCCTTTGACCCACTGAGTCGGCGCCAATCAGCGATCCCCGCACATTAACGCTATCTACACACACTAGAGACAATTTACAATTATACCAAGTCAATTAACCTAGTTCTGAAACATCACCCGTTCCTTCTCTCCAGAGATGCTGCGTGTCACGCCGAGTTACTCCAGCATTTTGTGTCAACCTACAAGCCTGTACGTCTTTGGAGTGTGGGAGGAAACCAGAGCACCCGGAGAAAACCCACGCAGGTCGCAGGGAGAACATACAGACAGCTCCCGTAGTCGGGATAGAACCCGGGTCTCTGACGATGTAAGGGCAGCAATTCAATGGCTGCTCTTATCATGGCTCCTCCTACAGGAAGGTGTTCCCTGTCACAGTACAGCTGCCCTCAGGTCCAGAACTCCCTCAGTCCTATCCTGTAAATCCAGTACTGCCTCAGTAAAGAAGCATGGTCATGTAGCACCTTCACAGAACTTTATGTTTTTTGTATTCAGAGTGTTGTATATCAGGTATCCTTGCAGACATAACAGCAGTATGGGCTGAATAATTTGCTGGTGCCAGCTTTTACATAAGCGACTATTGGAATGGATATTTCCTGCAGCCTTCCAGCACCAGAGACCCGGGTTTGATCCTGGCTGTGGGTGCTGTCTGTACAGAGTTTGTACCTTCTCCTCGTGACCTGCGTTGGTTTTTTCCGGGATCTCCGGTATTCTCCCACACTCCAAGGGCGTACAGGTTTGTTGGTTAATTAGCTTGGTATAATTGTAAATTGTCCCCAATGTGTGTAGGATAGAGTCAGTGTGCGGGGATTGCTGGTCGGTGCGGACTCGGTGGTCCGAAGGGCCTGTTTCCGCGCTGTATCTCTAAACTAAATTAAACTAATCTACTGGGGTCAGATGATGTTAAATCCTTTGAAACTGATGAATACATCACGGCCCTGAGATGGCACTGGCTACTAAGCCTGGAATCCTTTCTTACTCAAGCCTGAGGTTCTAATCACAGAGTCAGTACAAAGACCCTCGGACTATCTTTGATCGGACTTCACTGCACTTCATCTTGCACTCAAAGCTATTCAAGTTATTCCCTTAATAATGTGTTAGTCCCTTGATAATGTATCTGTACACCGTGGAAGGCTCAACGCGTATAGCCTTTCCGCTGACCGGTTAGCAGAAGCTTTTCACTGTACCTCGGTATACGTGACAATAAACTGAACTCAATGGAAACAAAGTACAGAACTCCAGAGGAAACAGGTCAGGTGAAGCGGAGAATTAACAGGTGCAGGCACGAGGTCCTGGGACCAGTGATAAGCCGTAAGACAAATAAACATTGACATTTAAAACCACTGGCCCAACTTTCACACAAATCTGTGTGGATATCAGATGGTCTAGTTTAGAGATACAGCGCGGAAACAGGCCCTTCGGCCCACCGGGTCCGCTCTGACCAGCAATCCCGCATAGTAACACTATCCTACACACACTGGGGACAATTTTTACATTTATACCAAGCCAATTAACCTACATACCTGTACGTCTTTGGAGTGTTGGAGGAAAGCGAAGATCTCAAAGAAATCCCACGGGGTCACGGGGAGAAAGTACAAACTCCGTACAGACAGCGGCCGTAGTCGGGATCGAACCCGGGTCTCTGGCGCTGCAAGTGCTGTAAAGCAGCAACTCTACCGCTGCGCCACCGTGCAGCCCCTTCAGTGATTCACTGATATTTCTAGAATTTTATCTGATATGTATACTGAATGTTTACCGAACAGTGAAAGATCTGGATAGAGTCGACGTGGAGAGGATGTTTCCACTAGTGGGACATTCTAGGACCAGAGGCCATGGCCTCAGAATAAAAGGACGCACCTTTAGAAAGGAGAGAAGGAATGGGCGACATTACGGGTGGAGACTCTTCTTCTGAAGAAGGGTCTCGACCCGAAACATCACCCATTCCTTCTCTCCAGAGATGCTGCCTGTCCCGCTGAGTTACTCCAGCATTTTGTGCCTATCTTCTTTAAAAACACCGATCTGCCCCATACAAATCTGCCCCTTATCTCAAGGGCTCTCAGCCTCTGAAATCTCCCGCCGGTCCAAACCTTAGGGTGGTGAATCTGTGGATTTTTTTTTCTACAGAAGGCTGTGGAGGCCAAGTCAGTGTATATATTTAAGGCAGAGATAGATAGATTTGTGATTAGTACTGGTGTCAGAGGTTGTGGGGAGAAGGCAGGAGAATGGAGTTAGGAGGGAGAGAGAGAGATCAGCCATGATTGAATGGCGGAGTAGACTTGATGGGCCGAATGGCCTAATTCTGCTGCTATCACTTATGATCTTAGAGATCTCTGAGCATCACTGAGATGATCCATTGACAAGGATGTCTTCATCTACCCCTTCCATAAGCTCGGAGATTCCCTTTCTAAACCCCTTTTATACTTTAAGACCATGAAGGGAAAAAAACCCAAGTCGTTTTGCAAAGCTCTCGGTCACTTATCCTGTTTGAACTGGTGATAATTTTCTATTGATAAGGCGGTGGTTTAGTTGAATTGGGGGGGGGGTGGCACCAAGACAACTAGTGTTGCAGTCGCTGAACCCCGGGTCCACCCCCTTGATCGATGTCGCCATCTCCCCACCCCAGAGCCCACTCACAGCCGCGGGCGGGTACCCACCTGCACAGCCCTGGAGATGCGGCACAAGGCGAGCAGATGAACCATCCTGCGGGCGCGTCTCATCCTGGGGCCGGCCTGGGTGCCCACATGGACGGGGCACGGGTTCTGCTTTCCCACGGTAGCGGGAGGCGGGCGATGTCCTCCTCTCTCCCTCCCTGCCTCCCTCCCTGCACGGAGCGCCGCCGCCGCCAACGCCGCCTCTACGCTGCCATCCTACGGCGCGGCCAGTTCACTCGGCCGAGCCCCGGGGGCCGCGGTGCGGAGCTGATCCCGATCCCGGTCCCGGTCCCGATCCGCTGCGGGGAAGAGGAGCGGTGGGCATGCGCCTGGCACCAGGGGGGAGGGGAGAGAGGGAGTGAGGGAGCGTCCCGCCTCCTGCACATCCGTAGGAGGAGGAGGAGTAGGGGGAGGTTCGAGTCCCGTCCTGTCTCATCATGTCCCACCCTGTCCTGCCCTATCTCGCCCGCAGGTACCCAACCAGACCCAACCTGGAGCATCCCAGCCTGTCCCAACCCATCCCATCCCGTCCAGACCTCACCTGCAACATCCCGGGTATCCAGTTAACGGGGTGGGAGCACCAATAGACAATAGACAATAGGTGCAGGAGTAGGCCATTCATAGAAACATAGAAACATAGAAATTAGGTGCAGAAGTAGGCCATTCGGCCCTTCGAGCCTGCACCGCCATTCAATATGATCATGGCTGATCATCCAACTCAGTATCCCGTACCTGCCTTCTCTCCATACCCTCTGATCCCCTTAGCCACAAGGGCCACATCTAACTCCCTCTTAAATATAGCCAATGAACTGGCCTCGACTACCCTCTTTGGCAGGGAGTTCCAGAGATTCACCACTCTCTGTGTGAAAAAAGTTCTTCTCATCTCGGTTTTAAAGGATTTCCCCCTTATCCTTAAGCTGTGACCCCTTGTCCTGGACTTCCCCAACATCGGGAGCAATCTTCCTGCATCTAGCCTGTCCAACCCCTTAAGAATTTTGTAAGTTTCTATAAGATCCCCTCTCAATCTCCTAAATTCTAGAGAGTATAAACCAAGTCTATCCAGTCTTTCTTCATAAGACAGTCCTGACATCCCAGGAATCAGTCTGGTGAACCTTCTCTGCACTCCCTCTATGGCAATAATGTCCTTCCTCAGATTTGGAGACCAAAACTGTACGCAATACTCCAGGTGTGGTCTCACCAAGACCCCGTACAACTGCAGTAGAACCTCCCTGCTCCTGTACTCAAATCCTTTTGCTATGAAAGCTAACATACCATTCGCTTTCTTCACTGCCTGCTGCACCTGCATGCCCACTTTCAATGACTGGTGTACCATGACACCCAGGTCTCGCTGCATCTCCCCTTTTCCTAGTCGGCCACCATTTAGATAATAGTCTGCTTTCCTGTTTTTGCCACCAAAATGGATAACCTCACATTTATCCACATTATACTGCATCTGCCAAACATTTGCCCACTCACCC
The DNA here is from genome assembly GCF_010909765.2 of Amblyraja radiata. NCBI lineage: Eukaryota > Metazoa > Chordata > Chondrichthyes > Rajiformes > Rajidae > Amblyraja > Amblyraja radiata. The sequence continues at coordinate 5,910,294 of NC_045987.1, read as the reverse complement.
AGCCTATCCAAGTCACCTTGCAGTCTCCTAGCATCCTCCTCACAGCTAACACTGACCCCCAGCTTAGTGTCATCCGCAAACTTGGAGATATTGCCTTCAGTTCCCTCATCCAGATCATTAATATATATTGTAAATAGCTGGGGTCCCAGCACTGAGCCTTGTCCCAGCACTGAGCACTAGTCACTGCCTGCCATTGTGAAAAGGACCCGTTTACTCCTACTCTTTGCTTCCTGTTTGCCAGCCAGTTCTCTATCCACATCAATACTGAACCCCCAATGCCGTGTGCTTTAAGTTTGTAAACTAATCTCTTATGTGGGACCTTGTCGAAAGCCTTCTGGAAGTCCAGATACACCACATCCACTGGTTCTCCCCTATCCACGCTACTAGTTACATCCTCGAAAAATTCTATAAGATTCGTCAGACATGATTTACCTTTTGTAAATCCATGCTGACTTTGTCCAATGATTTCACCACTTTCCAAATGTGCTGCTATCCCATCTTTAATAACTGACTCTAGCAGTTTCCCAACTACCGATGTTAGACTAACTGGTCTGTAATTCCCCGTTTTCTCTCTCCCTCCCTTCTTAAAAAGTGGGGTTACGTTTGCTACCCGCCAATCCTCAGGAACTACTCCAGAATCTAAAGAGTTTTGAAAGATTATTACTAATGCATCCACTATTTCTGGAGCTACTTCCTTAAGTACTCTGGGATGCTGCCTATCTGGCCCTGCGGATTTATCGGCCTTTAATCCATTTAATTTACCCAACACCACTTCCCGGCTAACCTGGATTTCACTCAATTCCTCCAACTCCTTTGACCCGCGGTCCCCTGCTATTTCCGGCAGATTATTTATGTCTTCCTTAGTGAAGACGGAACCAAAGTAGTTATTCAATTGGTCCGCCATATCCTTGTTCCCCATGATCAACTCACCTGTTTCTGACTGCAAGGGACCTACATTTGTTTTAACTAATCTCTTTCTTTTCACATATCTATAAAAACTTTTGCAGTCAGTTTTTATGTTCCCTGCCAGTTTTCTTTCATAATCTATTTTTCCTTTCCTAATTAAGCCCTTTGTCCTCCTCTGCTGGTCTCTGAATTTCTCCCAGTCCTCCGGTATGCTGCTTTTTCTGGCTAATTTGTACGCATCATCCTTCGCTTTGATACTATCCCTGATTTCCCTTGTTATCCACGGATGCACTACCTTCCCTGATTTATTCTTTTGCCAAACTGGGATGAACAATTTTTGTAGTTCATCCATGCAGTCTTTAAATGTCTTCCATTGCATATCCACCGTCAACCCTTTTAGAATTAATTGCCAGTCAATCTTGGCCAATTCACGTCTCATACCCTCAAAGTTACCTTTCTTTAAGTTCAGAACCATTGTTTCTGAATTAACAATGTCACTCTCCATCCTAATGAAGAACTCAACCATATTATGGTCACTCTTGCCCAAGGGGGCACGTACAACAAGACTGCTAACTAACCCTTCCTCATTACTCAATACCCAGTCTAAAATAGCCTGCTCTCTCGTTGGTTCCTCTACATGTTGATTTAGATAACTATCCCGCATACATTCCAAAAAATCCTCTTCCTGAGCACCCCTGCCAATTTGATTCACCCAATCTATATGTAGATTGAAGTCACCCATTATAACGGTTCGGCCCTTCGATGTGTTCATCATGGCTGATCATCCCCAATCAGTACCCCGTTCCTGCCTTCTCCCCATATCCCCTGACTCCGCTATTTTTAAGAGCCCTATCTAGCTCTCTCTTGAAAGCATCCCGAGAACCGGCCTCCACCGCCCTCTGAGGCAGAGAATTCCACAGACTCACCACCTCAACAGCGAACAATAATTCTCACTCCAGGAGCGGGCACGCTGCGGACAATAGGACCAGAGGAATCTCCCGAAGAGCAGCGATTCTCCCCAGCAGGAATCCTAGTTTTTAGGATTTTTTTTTCCGACAGAAATCCCATCAATGTCAATGTCATCCGTGGGAATCCTGTCGACAGGAATCTTATTCGCAGGAATTCCATCAATACCAATTCCATCGATACCAATCTCAGGGATCCCAATTCCACCAGCAGGAATTTCCTCAATAGAAATCCCAGCATCAGGAATCCCATTACCAGAAGCCCAATCACCAAGAATCTCCACAACATGAGGTTAAGAGGGAGAGATAGATCAGCCATGATTGAATGACAGAGTCGACTTGATGGGTCGAATGGTCTAATTCTGTTCCTATCACATTATTTTATGAATAGGAACCGTATCAAGATATTTCTCCAACCAGGAACCTCATTGACAGGAACCTTCCCTGCAGTACTCCCATGGACAAGATTTCCGTGGACAGGTGTAACCCCAATCCAACAGGAATCTTACTAACAGGAATCTTGCAGCAGTGGCCTTATCAATGGGAATCACAACAGGAATGTCACCTTCAGGAATCGCATCCACATGAATATATCTCAGTAGGAACACCATCAGCACAATTCCCACAAGCTGGAATGGCATTAACAAGAATCCCATTGGGATTTATTCTCCCACAGAGTTCTTGGAAAAAGACAGCTAGCCGCCAAGAATCCCATCCTCGTGAATTCCATCCGCACAACTCTTCCGAAGAGGAATCTCGTCACCATCATTCACTCCAGCCTGTCCCGCTGAGTTACTCCAGCATTCTGTGTCTACCTTTGATTTAAACCAGCATGGTTAAACCAGCAGAGAGAGCGACAAGCGGTTGGTACAACTGGTCACATCACGGTGAGGGAGTGTGTGTGTGGCCTGGATGGCTGTGATGTCATTTTCAGATGAAAGGTCTAATGAAGGGTTCCGACCCAAAACATCAGCTATTCCTTTTCTCCAGAGATGTTGCCTGACCCGCTGAGTTGCTCCAGCATTTTTTTAATCTATCTTTGGTACAAACCAGCATCTGCAGTTCCTTCTTGCACAAGAGGTAGGCTGTCAGGTTCTTTAAGCCTCCCATGCCATTTAATATAATCATAGCTGATCTATATTGATATCAACTCCTCTGTGCTGTAACAGAGCAGTTGTTATGGTGTATTTCATTGTTAAATTAACTGTATTTTAATTGCCATTGGTAATTAACAGTATAGTTACTCAATCAAAAAAGCCCATCATAGCCTTTACTTCCTTAGTAGAATGATTAGGGAGTAAAATTCTCCCTCCCATAAGCTGTACTGCAAAGTTCATGGACTTACAATCCTAGCAGTGAAAAGTTATTGTTGCATGTCAACTAGTCAGCGGAAAGACAATACGCGATTACAATCGAGCCATTTATAGTGTACAGATACACGATAAAGGGAATAACATGAATATATAGTTCAATAGTCCCTTATTGTCACGTGTACCCTGGGGTACAATGAAATTTGATTTACTATACAGTCCCACCAAAAAACGCAACAAGTTCAAGTTCAAGTTCAAGTGAGTTTATTGTCATGTGTCCCTGTATAGGACAATGAAATTCTTGCTTTGCTTAAGCACACAGAAAATAGTAGGCATTTACTACAAAACAGATAAATGTGTCCATATACCATGATATAAATATATACACACATGAATAAATAAACTGGTAGTGCAAATAACAGAAAGTGGTTGCTAATAATCAGAGTTTTGTCCGAGCCAGGTTTAATAACCTGATGGGGGAAGTAGCTATTCCTGAACCTATTTGTTGCAGTCTTCAGGCTCCTGTACCTTCTACCTGAAGGTAGCAGGGAGATCAGTGTGTGGCCAGGATGGTGTGGGTCTTTGATGATACTGCCAGCCTTTTTGAGGCAGCGACTGCGATAAATCCCCTCGATGGAAGGAAGGTCAGAGCCGATGATGGACTGGGCAGTGTTTACTACTTTTTGTAATCTTTTCCTCTCCAGGGCGCTCAAATTTCCGAACCAAGCCACGATGCAACCGGTCAGTATGCTCTCGACTGTGCACCTGTAGAAGTTAGAGAGAGTCTTCCTTGACAATCCGACTCTCCGTAATCTTCTCAGGAAGTAGAGGCGCTGATGAGCTTTTTGATAATTGCGTTCGTGTTCTCGGACCAGGAAAGATCTTCAGAGATGTGCACGCCCAGGAATTTGAAGTTCTTGACCCTTTCAACCATCGACCCGTTGATATAAATGGGGCTGTGGGTCCCCCTCCTACTCCTTCCAAAGTCCACAATCAGTTCCTTGGTTTTGCTGGTGTTCAGGGCCAGGTTATTGCGCTGGCACCATATGGACAGTTGCTCGATCTCTCTTCTGTACTCTGACTCATCCCCATCAGTGATACGCCCCACAATAGTGGTGGCATCAGCGAACTTGATGATGGAGTTCGCACTGTGGTTCGCTACGCAGTCATGGGTATAGAGTGAGTACAGCAGGGGGCTGAGCACGCAGCCTTGAGGTGCTCCCGTGCTGATTGTTATTGAGGCTGACACATTTCCACCAATACGAACAGACTGTGGTCTGTGGACGAGGAAGTCGAGGATCCAGTTGCAGAGGGATGCGCAGAGACCCAGTTCTGCGAATTTGGTAACCAGTTTGGAGGGGATGATTGTGTTAAATGCCGAGCTGTAATCAATGAATAACAGCCTGACATATGAGTTTTTGTTGTCCAAGTGGTCCAGTGCGGAGTGGAGGGCCAGCGAGATCGCATCCACCGTTGATCTGTTGTGGCGGTATGCGAACTGCAGTGGGTCCAGGTTTTTGTCGATGTAGGAGTTGATTTGCTCCATGATCAACCTCTCAAAGCACTTCATCACCACCGGCGTTAGTGCCACTGGTCGATAGTCATTGAGGCACGTCACCTTACTCTTCTTGGGCACCGGTATTATTGATGCCCTTTTAAAGCAGGTGGGGACCTCAGACCTCAGAAGTGAGAGGTTGAAAATGTCCGTAAAAACTCCCGCCAGTTGGTCCGCACAGGTTTTTAGAACACGGCCGGGTATACCATCAGGTCCAGGTGCTTTTCGGGGGTTCACCCCTCTGAAGGATTTCCTGACATCGGCCTCTGTGACTGAGACTGAAATGCCATCACAGCGAATGGGGGATCGGGAAGGCACATCAGTATTCTCCCTGTCAAAGCGTGCGTAAAACGCATTGAGCTCGTCAGGGAGTGATGTTACACCGGCATTCGAGCTGCCTCCTGGTTTTGCCTTGTAGGAGGTGATTGCATTCAGACCCTGCCACAGCTGCCGAACATCTGTCTCGTCCTCCAGTTTGGAGCAGAAGTCCCTTTTGGCCTTTTTGATGGCCTTACCAAGGTCGTATCTGGTCTTCATGTAGGCCACTGTATCGTTGGATGTGAATGCCCTGTGTCTGGACTTCAGGAGAGTACGGAGGCACAATGTTACACAATGCTCAATGTTACATAACGATCAAACATAAACAGCCACAACAGCGGCGTGTGAGAATCCCCAGGGCACACAGCATAAGCGGAGACCCACAGCCATCATTCCAATGTCCGGGCCACACACACACTCCCTTACTGTGTGTGAATGTGTGTGAGTGATTGGTGGTGGTCGGAGGGGCCGTAGGCGCAGATTGGCAGCCACGCTTCCGTCAGTCTGCCCCAGGGCATCTGTGGCTACAGAAGTAGCTTACCACCACCGAGTGTGACTGAGGAGTGAATGAATAATGCGATGTAAAGCGCCTTGAGTATTAGAAAGGCGCTATATAAATCCCATCCATCATTATTATTATTTATCGTGATGTGACCAGTTGTACCGACTGCTTGTCGCTCTCTCTGCAGTCCCTGTCCGCCCGAACAGTCAGAAAGCCGTCCGTACTCGCACCAGACTCCAGGAAGCTCCCGTGTCGCGATGTCCCCGCAAACACCGATACCACCGCACTCACGGCAATCCCTCCGAGTCCCCACCAGCGCAGGCAGCATCCATCTTGCTTTCGGTGACCTCGTGCTCCTCACTGTGATGGAAGGCGAATAACTTTTACCCTCTTCCTCCTTTTCACCCGCGGTCGGGGCGATTGAAGCTCCCGCGATCGGGGCGGCCGAGGCTCCCGAGATCGGGGCGGTCGAGCCTCCTGCGGCTGGAGCTCCCAAAGCCGATCCCTAACAAAGGGACTGCCAGCTCCACCATGTTAGGCCGCATTGCGGACGGAGATACGATGGGAAAAAATCCCATCTCCGTCAGGGGAAGACGTAAAAAAAAGTTTCCCCCACCCCCCCCACATAATACAAAAACTAAAGATCAACTAAAACATAGAAATAAAACAGACTAAAAACACCAAAGAATAAATGGACAAGACGAGGCTGCCTCTCACGGCGCCATCCGGTGGTCATAATGTTTAGTGTAAGATAAAGTCAGATCAAGGATAGTCTGAGGGTCTCCAATGAAATAGATAGTAAGTAGCTCAGGACTGCCCTCTAGTTGTTGGTAGGATGGTTCAGTTGCCTGATGACAGCTGGGAAGAAACTGTCTCTGAATTTGGAGGTGTGAGTTTTCATACTTCCTGATGGGAGATGGGAAAAGAGGGAGTGACCGGGGTGAGACTCGCCCTTGATTATGCTGATGGCCTTGCCGAGGTAGCGTGAAGTATAAATGGGGTAAAATGGAAGGGAGGCCCAAGAAGGAGTAACTCAGCGGGTCAGACAGCATCTCTGCTGAAAAGGAATAGGTGACGTGTCGGTTCGAGACCTTTTTTCAGACTGAGAGCTTGCGGGAAGGGAAACGCAAGATCCAGACGGTGATATAGCGAGATCTAAAACAAATGAATGAAAGATATGCAAAAAAGTAACAATGATAAACGAAACATGCTATTGAGAGCTGTGGGCTGAGTGAAAACGAGTTATACGGTGAAACTAGTACAACCACTAGGGTGGGGGAGAGATGGAGGGAGAGGGGATGTAAGGAATACTTGAAGTTAGAGAAATCAATATTCATGCCACTGGGTTGTAAGCTGCCCAAGTGAAATTTGAGGTGTTGTTCCAACAATTTGCATTTGGCCTCACTCTGACAACGGAGGAACCCAGAATGGAAAAGGGATGTTTAAGAAGGAACTGCAGATGCTGGAAAATCGAATGTAGACAAAAATATGGAGAAACTCAGCGGGTGAGGCAGCATCTATGGAACGAAGGAAATAGGCAACGTTTTGGAACGAAACATTGCCTATTTCCTTTGTTCCATAGATGCTGCCTCACCTGCTGAGTTTCTCCAGCATTTTTATCTACCTTCAGAATGGAAGGGAGGTTTGTTTGTATGAGGGACTGAAAAATTGGAGGTTAGATTAGCCTAGGTAGCCCCCTTTGATCAGAATAGGTACAATCCTCTTCGGATTTCAAGGGTGCTATGAAGCAATAAATCTATTCCTGTTTGCTCCTGTCTTTCTCACAGCATGATTGGTACACATTATTTTGCCATTGCAATTCAACAGCTCCCCACAGTGGTTGAAGTGCACATTGCAGAAGATTGTCACATCTCGATAACTTACCGAATCTGGAGTTTAGTTTAGTTCAGAGATACAGCACGGAAACAGGCTCTTCGGCCCACCGAGTCCGCACCGACCAGCGATCCCCGCACATTGACACTATTCTACACACACTGGGGACAATTTTTTTACACTTATACCAAGCAAAATGACCTACATACCTGTACGTCTTTGGAGTGTGGGAGGAAACCAAAGATCTCGGAGAAAACCCACTCAGGTCACGGGGAGAACGTACAAACTCCGTACAGACGGCACCCGTACTCAGGATCGAACCCGGGTCTCCATTGCTGCAAACGCTGTAAGGCAGCAACACTTCTTCTTTCCTGTCCATCTTCCACGTTTCAAATGTTGACATCGCTGTCATCGTCCGTCCTGAAAAGGACGCAAGCTTCCGGCGACAATAAATGGGAGCCATCACTTGTTGCAGTGGATGATGGTGGTGGCAGAACTAGCTCGGGATATAGAATATAGAATATAGAATATAGAATATAGAATATGTTTATTGTCATTGCACAAAACTGAGCAACGAAATTCCATTTGCTTCTCCTCCGTTAAACGAAATACATCACAACAACCAATACACATATGTACAGTTAATAGTAAAATAATAGATACATTTTTAAAAAAGTTTAAAAGAATTTAGCGGTATTCCTCGAAGTTACTTCTTGCTTCCCAGTGTTCACTATTGGAGTTAAGCTCTTTTACCGCACATGGGTAGAAACTATTTTTTAGTCTACCGGTGCGAGCCTGCAGAGACCTGAGTCGCCTCCCCGAGGGTAGCAGAGTAAAAAGGTGGTTGGCAGGGTGGGATGTGTCCTTCTTGATATTTATGGCCCTGCGCAAGCATCGGGCCTTGTATATGTCATCCAAGGAGGGCAGGTTAGCGTTTGTAATGCGCTGCGCAGTTTTTATAGATGGATATATACTTCCAGTTATAGGCCACGCGATGTGGGCGCTTCTGCTATGGGGCCGGCAGCAACACTACCGCTGTGCCGCCCAACAGCGCCCCACGGTTAAGAGTGTTTAATTGTCACATGTACTGATAATGGAACAATGAAATTCTTTGCAGCAGCATAGCAGGTTGTTAAACACAATATTCATAGAGAACATAAAATATATATTTTTTAATCCATAAATTTGCTGGATTACAAGGCAGATTAAAATATTTTGTTTTGATCTACCTATAGTACTTCAATACCTTTCTCGCAATGATGGATAAATAGAACGGGCACAAATTATTTGTAAAAGTTATTTTTCCAAAATATTTTACAGCGTATCTTCTAAAACTTTAGTCGGTCGTGAGATGTTATTAATGTTCTATTAATCATTTCTCCCGTTACTTATGAATTGCTTTATAACATATGGAATAAAACGTCTACGTTGCGCAAAGATCAGGGTGAAAGTTGGCAACGAAAGTGATGTCATGTTCTGGTTCAGGACAAAATGTTCATTTCATGTCAAGTTGAGTTTGTTGTTAAGAGAAGACACAGGGACTGCAGATGCTGGACTTTTGCGTAGAACACAGCGTGCCTGAGTAACTCAGCGGGCCAGGCGGTGTCTGGGGAACATGGACAGGCGACGTCTTTGGCCGGGACCCCTCTTCAGACCAAACTTCTTAAGTCGGGTGTGCAGTAAAGCAACTGGAGCATTGAAGAGAGATAGAAACATAGAAACATAGAAAATAGGTGCAGGAGGAGGCCATTCGGCCCTTCGAGCCAGCACCACCATTCATTGTGATCATGGCTGATCGTCCTGTATCAATAACCCGTGCCTGCCTTCTCCCCATATCCCTTGACTCCACTAGCCCCTAGAGCTCTATCTAACTCTCTCTTAAATCCATCCAGTGATTTGGCCTCCATCGCCCTCTGTGGCAGGGAATTCCATAAATTCCATAAATAGATAATCACAATTCAACTTTAATGAAGGTGCAGGTAACGAGAATGACTCTCTACCTGTGTCTTCATTAAAGTAATGTTGTTATTATTTCCCTTCATTGGATTTCCATACACAGATACTTGAAGGTGGCAGGAAAAAATAAAAATACTGTCAACAAAGGTACCCTTGGGCTTTCATCAAAGATTTTGGGTACAAAAGGCAAGGATGTTATGTTAAAATTGTATAAATCACTGACTGTGAGAAATTCTGGTCAGCACATTTTGGGAATTGTGTTGAGAACTTAGAGTGGGTCCGGGGGGGTGTTGACATGCTTTGTGCCAGGGCACATTAAAAGCATTGGAAACAACTTAACAGATCAGGCAGCATCTCTGGAGAAAAGGAATAGGTGACATTTCAACATTGAGACCTTTCTTTAGACTGAGGGAACCTTCCTCAGACTGATACTCTCAAATCTGAAGAAGGGTCTCGACACGAAACGTTACCTATTCTTTTTCTCCAGAGATGCTGCCTGATCTGTTGAGTTGCTCCAGCATTTTGTGTCTATCTTTGGTGTAAACCAGCATCTACAGGGGGTGGGAGATTGCAACCGTCACGTGGTCCGCCCTGTTTCGACGAATGCAATCAACTTGGCGTGCACAATCAAATAAGATCAAATAGAAGTAGTTGTCCTACAACTTTAGGCTGTGCACGCCATACGCAAGAAGAAGCATCTACAGTTCCTTCCTACTCATTTGATCTTGGCATCTTGTTGGGCATGGACATTGTGGTCTGTAAGGCCTGTTCTTGTGCTGTAATGTCCTGTGTTCTATGTTCAACAACTAGTTTGTGGTGTTGCTGTAAGTAAGAATTTCATTCTACCTGGGACCTATCACCAAAAACACTCTCCTCTTCCTCTCAAAGCAAACTCAATGCTCGCATTTATTTAAAGAGGGCTTGTATACAAAACCAGGGATGTAATGCTGAGGCTCTACAAGCTGCTGGTCAGGCCGCATTTGGAACATTGTGAGCAATTGTAGGCACCATGTCTGAGGAAGGATGTGCTGGCTCTGGAGAGAGTCCAGAGGAGGTTTACAAGAATGATCCCACGAATCAGTAGGTTGATGAGCGTTTGTCGACACTGGGCCTGTACTCGCTGGCATTTAGAAGAACGAGGGGGGACCTCATTGAAACATACAGAATAGTGAAAGGCTTTGATAGACTGGATGTGGAGAGGATGTTTCCACTAGTGGGAGAGTCTAGGACTAGAGGTCATAGCCTCAGAATTAAAGGATGTTCTTTTAGGAAGGAGATAAGGAGATATTTCTTTGGTCAGGGGGTGGTGAATGTGGAATTCTTTGCCACAGAATGCTGTGGAGGCCAAGTCAGTGGAGATTTTTATGGCAGAGATAGGTAGATTCTTGATTAGTATCTATCTAATGTGTCAGAGGTTATGGGGAGAAGGCAGGAGAATGGGGTTAGGAGGGAGAGATAGATCAGCTCTTGGGCAAGAGTGACCATAATATGGTTGAGTTCTTCATTAGGATGGAGAGTGACATCGTTAATTCAGAAACAAGGGTCCTGAACTTAAAGAAAGGTAACTTTGAGGGTATGAGACGTGAATTGACCAAGATAGACTGGCGATTGATTCTTAATGGGTTGACGGTGGATATGCAATGGAAGGCATTAAAGACGGCATGGATGAACTACAACAATTGTTCATCCCAGTTTGGCAAAAAAAATAAATAAAAATAAAAATAAAAATCAGGGAAGGTAGTGCATCCGTGGATAACAAGGGAAATCAGGGATAGTATCAAAACAAAAGATGAAGCGTACAAATTAGTCAGAAAAAGCAGCCTACCAGAGGACTGGGAGAAATTCATAGACCAGCAGAGGAGGACAAAGGGCTTAATTAGGAAAGGGAAAATAGATTATGAAAGAAAACTGGCATGGAACATAAAAACTGACTGCAAAAGCTTTTATAGATATGTGAAGAGAAAAAGATTAGTTAAAACAAATGTAGGTCCCTTGCAGTCAGAAACGGGTGAATTGATCATGGGGAACAAGGACATGGCAGACCAATTGAATAACTACTTTGGTTCTGTCTTCACTAAGGAAGACATAAATAATCTGCCGGAAATAGCAGGGGACCGGGGGTCAAATGAGATGGAGGAACTGAGTGAAATCCAGGTTAGCCGAGAAGTGGTGTTAGGTAAATTGAATGGATTAAAGGCCGTTAAATCCCCAGGGCCAGATAGGCTGCATCCTAGAGTACTTAAGGAAGTAGCCCCAGAAATAGTGGATGCATTAGTGATAATTTTTCAAAACTCTTTAGATTCTGGAGTAGTTCCTGAGGATTGGAGGGTAGCTAATGTAACACCACTTTTTAAAAAGGGAGGGAGAGAGAAAACGGGGAATTACAGACCAGTTAGTCTAACGTCAGTAGTGGGGAAACTGCTAGAATCAGTTATTAAAGATGGGATAGCAGCACATTTGGAAAGTGGTGAAATCATTGGACAAAGTCAGCATGGATTTATGAAGGGTAAATCATGTCTGACGAATCTTATAGAATTTTTCGAGGATGTAACTAGTAGAGTGGATAAGGGAGAACCAGTGGATGTGTTATATCTGGACTTTCAGAAGGCTTTCGGCAAGGTCCCACATAAGAGATTAGTATACAAACTTAAAGCATACGGTATTGGGGGTTCAGTATTGATGTGGTTGGCAGACAGGAAGCAAAGAGTAGGAGTAAACGGGTCCTTTTCACAATGGCAGGCAGTGACTAGTGGGGTACCACAAGGCTCATTCTGGGACCCCAGCTATTTACGATATATATTAATGATTTGGACGAGGGAATTGAATGCAACATCTCCAAGTCTGCGGATGACACGAAGCTGGGGGGCAGTGTTAGCTGTGAGGAGGATGCTAGGAGGCTGCAAGGTGACTTGGATAGGCTGGGTGAGTGGGCAAATGCATGGCAGATGCAGTATAATGTGGATAAATGTGAGGTTATCCACTTTGGTGGCAAAAACAGGAAAGTAGATTATTATCTGAATGGTGGCTGATTAGGAAAGGGGGAGATGCAACGAGACCTGGGTGTCATGGTACACCAGTCATTAAAAGTAGGCATGCAAGTGCAGCAGGCAGTGAAGAAGGCGAATGGTATGTTAGCATTCATAGCAAAAGGATTTGAGTATAGGAGCAGGGAGGTTCTACTGCAGTTGTACAGTGTCTTGGTGAGACCACACCTGGAGTATTGCGTACAGTTTTGGTCTCCTAATCTGAGGAAAGACATTCTTGCAATAGAGGGAGTACAGAGAAGGTTCACCAGACTGATTCCTGGGATGTCAGGACTTTCATATGAAGAAAGACTGGATAGACTCGGTTTGTACTCGCTAGAATTTAGAAGATTGAGGGGGGATCTTATAGAAACGTACAAAATTCTTAAGGGGTTGGACAGGCTAGATGCAGGAAGATTGTTCCCGATGTTGGGGAAGTCCAGAACAAGGGGTCACAGTTTAAGGATAAAGGGGAAATCTTTTAGGACCGAGATGAGGAAAACTTTTTTCACACAGAGAGTGGTGAATCTGTGGAATTTTCTCCCGCAGAAGGTAGTTGAGGCCAGTTCATTGGCTATATTTAAGAGGGAGTTAGATGTGGCCCTTGTGGCTAAAGGGATCAGGGGGTATGGAGAGAAGGCAGGTACAGGATACTGAGTTGGATGATCAGCCATGATCATATTGAATGGCGGTGCAAGCTCGAAGGGCCGAATGGCCTACTCCTACACCTATTTTCTATGTTTCTATGTTTTTATCAGCCACGATTGAATGGTGAATTAGGCTGATGGGCCGAATGGTTAAATTCTACTCCTATCACATGGCCTTATGACCTTCTTCTCTTCTTCTCTATTAATGCTGTGAAAAGTAAGTATCCATTGTATCGTCCCTTGGAATATGTGGAGGGATTTCATTTTCATCTGGGCAGCATGCAATGAACACACCACTGCACCACTGTGTGGCTTGGGACTATGGCTTGCCAGTTGTTCCATGGTGAACCTGCACACCAAGACATGTGAGCTCTCGTTTCAATTTTGCTTAGCGAGTATCAAGGCAACACAGATACAAGTTCTTTCAGAGGGGAGGTGGCGGACAAGACCACAGAAACCTATCCATTGCTACTATGAAGAAACTCACCACATTATCTCTTACTGAGAAGCTAAAATAGGGCTTCACTAATGGGGTAAAAGTATTGGGATAGTCAATTGAATCAGGAGCTAACCAATGACTCCAGGAATGGCTCAAGTAGGACTCAAGTCATAATTTTGACATTCTCCCATTCCCAATCCGACCTCTCTGTCCTGGGTCTCCTCCATTGCCAGAGTGAGCAACACCGGAAATTGGAGGAACAGCACCTCATATTCCGCCTGGGTTGCTTGCGTCCGGCTGGCATGAACGTTGAATTCTCCCAGTTTTGCTAGCCCTTGCTGTCTCCTCCCCTTCCTTAACCCTCGAGCTGTCTCCTCCCATCCCCCCGCCCTCGGGCTCCTCCTCCTCCCTTTTTCCTTCCTTCTCCCCCCCACCCCCCATCAGTCTGAAGAAGGGTTTCGGCCCGAAACGTCGCCTATTTCCTTCGCTCCATAGATGCTGCTGCACCCGCTGAGTTTCTCCAGCATTTTTGTGTACCCTCAAGTCACAATGTTTGGTTGCAACATGAATACAACAGTGTGCACTGATCTCAATCATTTAATGGAGTTTATGACAGATTTTTGGAGCAATGGGATTGTTCCGGAGGTTTTTGTCAGTCTCCCTACCTGCTTCCACTACCTGCAACCTCCGGCAACCACCTGCAACCTCCGGGAACCGCACGGAAACCTTGGGTGGGGCGCAAAGTCTCCAGAGGTTTCCGTTCAGGTTTCCTAAGTGGGACAGGGGCATAAAGACACATCACCATCAGGCCATCAGTATGTTACATGTGTAAGCAAAGGAGGCATATTTTATGCTTAACCTACAGTAAGCCTTTCAACTATTGGGGTATTCAGAGTACAACATGAATCTGCCCGATGTACACATGGGAATTTCTGATGTGTAGGAAGGAACTGCAGATGCTGGTTTACACCGAGGATAGACACAAAATGCAGCAGTAACGCAGCGGGGGGACAGGCAGCAGCATCCCTGGAGAGAAGGAATGGGTGACGTTTCGGATCGAGACCCATCTTCAGCCTCTTCTTGAGTTGTCTGTAGCTGGTTCGTGCCAGGAACTTTAATCCTTCGCAGATTCAGCATTCAGAAGCCTAATACAAGGTCTAGTCACTTCTCCAAAAGAGGTTCTGTGCAATCTGATGATCGGACCTGAGGCAATTTCTACTTGTATAACTCCACTTTCATAGGGGGGAGGGGGGCAATAGAATTACTGATTGAGAAAATGGAGGCTCCCCATCCATTCTTTAATTCCTACTGTTTCAAAATAATGGAAAAAGACACAATTTTGTCATCAAAACAATGTCATAGTCATAGAATGATACAGTGTGGAAACAGGCCCTTTGGCCCAACATGTCCCATCTACACTAGTCCCACCTGCTTGCGTTTGGCCCATAACCCTCTAAACCGGTCCTATCCATGTACCTGTCTAACTGTTTCTTAAACGTTGCAATAGTCCCTCCTCCGGCAGCTCGTTCCATACACCCACTACCCTTGGTGTGAAAAAGTTACCTCTCAGGTTCCTATTAATTCTCACCTTAAATTTATGACCTCCAGTTTTCGATTCCCCTACTCTGGGCAAGAGACTCTGTGCGTCTACCCGATCTATCCAGCTCATGATTTTAGTGCACCTCCATGAGATCGCCCCTCATCCTCCTGTGCTCCAAGGAATAGAGTCCCAGCCTTGCTCAACCTCTCCCTGTAGCTCAGGGCCCGGAGTCCTGGCAACATCCTCGTGATGTGGTTGTGACATTTCACATGGACGTTTCCTGAGATCCAAAAAGTAATTACACATGTTGACAGCTGCTTTAAGTAAAAGATTAAAATTGTGTGGGGACATGACAGGCTAACCATCGTTCTTCTCAACAGATTAATTTGTCGCATGCAAAGAGTCAGCTGTGAGTCAGCAGGTTTGGGGATAGGAAACTGCAAAGTCAACTGAGAATTGGAAATATTGACAGGAAGTTGGAGCTACCAGCAGTGCAGCATTCTGCTTGACCTCGTCCTAAAACAGCCGAGGCCCCGATCTCAAGCTAAGCAAATATCCAGCTGCCTCTTTCTTGTGAGTAATGAAATACTTGTGGCACGCAGTAGCACATTAATATGTTAACACATCATCCCCTGCAATCTTCCGTCAGATCAACCAGGGAGTCCTACAACACAATTAATGTAATCTAGTGGCTGCAGCACAAGTTATACCGCATTAGGCTAGTGGTAGGCAGTAAATGCGGCCAATGTGAATTCAACCTTAGTTGTTGCAACTGCAATGGAATTTGGTTTACAAATCAGGAGTCAAAAGTCAAGAGTGTTGAATTGTCAAGTGTACCGACAACGGAACAGTGAGGTTCTTACTTGTCTAATCAGAAAGCAATGGTACTGCTGGACACCTACTAACATCAGGGGAGAAGCATTGCTAAGCATATTGCTCACAGCCAGATGTACTCCACTCTGTACATTCAGTTCTGTTAAAGACAATATCTTTCAATGTGTGGGATGCAATCGCTAAAACCGGTGGCTAATATTCCTGCACTGCTCTGGGGAAAAGAAACCAAGGATATGTGTAGGAAGGAACTGCAGATGCTGGTTTAATCCGAAGATAGATACAAAAAGCTGGGGTAACTCAGCGGGACAGGTAGCATCTTGGGAAAAAATGGAATAGATGCCGTTTTGGTTCTGAAGAAGGGTCTCGACCTGAAACATCACCTATTCTTTTCCCCCCTTGATGCTGCCTAACCTGCTGAGTTACTCCAGCTTTTTGTGTCTATCTTCGGTAAATACCTGTGTATATGCCTTTTAAACATTGTAATAGTATCTGCTTCCACCATCTTCTCTGGCAGCCCATTCCAGATAGTCACCACCCTCTGTAAAATACTTTACTTCTTTAAACTTCATCCTCTCACCTTAAACCTGTGCCCTCTAGTTTTAGACTCTGCTGCCCTGGGGAAAAGATCGAAACTACCTCATTATTTTGTAAACCTTTAAATGGTCACACCTCAGCCCCCATATTATGGGAATAAACTCAAGGTTAGCCAATCCCTCCTTATAATACGGCCCCTCCATCTTGACGAATCTCTTCTACACTGTCTCCATTTCTATCACACTCTTCCTGAAGTGCGGCAACCAGAACTGTACACGATATTCCAAGCGCTGGTTAAATGTTTACCAATGTCTAAAGCAACTGCAGGTGAAAGCTCAGTAAATGTTTTGTTTTGGTCGGTACGGGTGTCAGAGGTTTATGGGGAGAAGGCAGGAGAATGGGGTTAGGAGGGAGAGATAGATCACACTCCAAAGCCGTACAGGTTTGTCGGCTTCGGTAAGAATTGGAAATTGTCACCGTACGATGGCAGCCTCGCCAGCAGTCTGTCTGGTCCTTACTTCTTTTGTTGTTTTTAGTCTGTTGTTATATGTATGTTTGTATGTATCTTTTATTATGTGGGGGGTGCGGGAAACTTTTTTTATCACTTTCCTTGACGGATATGCGACTTTTCCAAATCATATCTCCATCCGCACTGCGGCCTAATAGCCCTGTCCCACTGTACAAGTTCATTCCAAGAGTTTGCCCTGATTCGAACTCGGAGATTTACGGTAATGGCCGCTCGTCGGTACTCGGGGCCGGCCCTCGTGGACATTTTTCAACATGTTGAAAAATCTTCACGAGTCTTCCCGAGCTCACCTGCCATTAGCGAGTCTTCCCGAGTACCTGCCGTTAGCGTTGCGAGTCGCTAAGAGACGTCCCCGAGCTCCGACGTACACGCCACGTTCATTCTACGTGCTTACCACGAGTTTTATTTTATTTTTTTAACTCGGGAGAGCTCTTGAATGGACTCATACCGTGGGACAGGGCTTTAACAACGTGGAGCTGATGATCCCTTTGTCAGGGTTCGACTTTGGGAGCTCTAACCGTGGGAACCTGCGGACTTAACACCGCGATGCTCGCTGTCCCTTGGTTAGGGATCGACTTCGGGATCTCCAGCCACAGGAACTTCCACCGGCCCGATCGCGGGGGCTTCGATCTCCGGTTGCGGGAGCTTCGATCGCCCCGACTGCAGATATTTCGACTGCCCCGACCGTAGGAGAAATGGGGCAAAAGATAATATGTTATTGCCTTCCATCACAGTGCGCTGTGGTGGATGTTTATGTTAATTTTTATGTAGTTCTGTGACTTGTTGCTTTCTTGGTATGCCTGTATGGCAAATCATATTCCTTGTGTGTTTTTACATACATGGCTAATAAATTAATTACAAGTACAATTAGTTTGCAGGATAGTGCTTGTGTATGGGGTGATCGCTGGTCAGCATGGACTTGGTGGGCCGAAGGGCCTGTTTTCACACTGTGTCTCCAAAGTAAATACTGAATGATTTTTGCTTTTATCTCGTGATCCTGAACTTATTCAGCTGGTTTAGTGCATTTTCATTGTGTTTAAGCCTACTTACTGCCTACAGAATTAAAAAAAATATTAATTGGAGTTTGCCATGGGCATTTGCTGAATATAGAGATGGCTGCCAGTATTAAATCTGCACCAGCTTTAAACTAAGCTGGCTGAAGAATATTGCAAATAAATGTAGGTACTAAGGTTAAGAAGGAACTGCAGATGCTGGAAAATCGAAGGTACACAAAAATGCTGGAGAAACTCAGCGGGTGCAGCAGCATCTATGGAGCGAAGGAAATAGGCAACGTTTCGGCCCGAAACTTTGCCTATTTCCTTCTCTCCATAGATGCTGCTGCACACGCTGAGTTTCTCCAGCATTTTTGTGTACCTTAGGTACTAAGGTTCATGAGAGGTTAAAGAATAACCAATACGTGTGGCCAATTAGACCCACTTTAATCCAGCTTTAAATCTTCTGCACCTGTGTCTTGTTTAACACGATCTGTTTTGTAAAATGGACGATTAATCCCAAAAAAACATCAATTAGGGGAATTTATCCGAATGAGTAATATGATAAAAGCGACACGTTTAATGAAAGGTATCAAATCTGAGTTTATTTTGTATTCCACAATGGCAGTCATTCTGTTACTGGGATCTTGTCTATAATATTAAAAACGCAATATAAGGAAAGTCGCAAGAAGGGTCTCGACCCAAAATGTCTATTCCCTTTCTCCAGAGATGCTTTCTGACCCGCTGAGTTACTCCAGCTTTTTGAGTCCATCGACAATGTAAAATCAGTTTGCTTTGGTTTATTAATTGCAAAGCATTCGTTATACTGGATATCTGCAGAAAACCATCAGTTTAGAGTATTGGGTATTTGCGGGTGTGTGAATGCAGACAGGGTGGAAGCGTGGCAGCTGATGTGCTTGATTCGCAGTCTGAGCCGTGAGTTATACTTGACTCTGTGCACTGTCAGTAAAACCATGACTGGAATAATTAAGGGCAGCTTAAATGATCAAGTTAAGCACTTTGTTATATAGCAATTAAATCATATTATTGCATTAACCATTTTCCTCTTAATCTTCTCTGCATTCTGTTTGTGAAAGTGTGCAGTGGTGCAGCCAATAGAGTTGCTGTGGCAGAACTCCACAGATCCAGGCTTAATCCTGACCTCGGATGCGCTCTCTCTGTGAGGTTTGCATGCTCTCTCTGTACCCTTGGACTCTTCCCCTGAGTGCTCTGCTTCTTCCCTCATCTGATGGATTTGGAGTGGGTTTGTTAATTGCCTCTGTTGTGCAGTAGGTGGTAGAATGGGGCATTGGTGGGAATGTGGGGAGTACAATGTGGGTTTAGTCTAAATGGGTGCTTGATGGTCCGTGCAAGATGCATGGGCCACCAAGGCTGTTTCTGTGCTGGAAGACTCAATGACTGTAAGACGCCTCTGCTTCCTTGGAAAATTGGGAAGATCCGGTATGTCGACCAACACTCACTTCAACTTCCACACGTGAGCGGCGGAGAGCATATTAACTGGTTGCATTGTGGTCTGGTTCGGAAACTCGAATGCCCAGGAAGAAGGGGATTACACGGTCCATCATGGGTACTGACCTCCCCAGCATCGAAGGGATTTATCAGAGGCACTGCCTCATAAAGGCAGCCAACATCATCAATGACCCACTCGACCATCATTTCATTCCTGCCATCAGGAAGAAGGTATTGTAGTATGAAAACCGTGACCTATTATGTTCAGGAACAGCTTCTTCCCAACAACCATCAGCTTCCCGAATATTATAGGCACCATCTAAACTTCAAACTACAAACTGCCTCGGTTATATTAGGGACGGGCTTTTGCTTTGCACTATATTCGGGATTTTATTCATTTAACTTTTTAATAACAGTTTGTAAATGATATATTGTACCTCTACACAGCCACCGGCTGGCAGCTGCACGTCGATCTGGGCAAACAGCTGAAATTTCCACAACACATCACAGCAACATCACTCCGGCCAGACATGATCATCATCTCCGAAGTGACAAAACAACTGATCATTCTGGAGCTGACAGTGCCCTGGGAAGAGAGTATTGAAGAGGCTAGCGAGAGGAAACGTGCAAAGTACCGGGAGCTGGTGGAGATGAGCCAGGACAGAGTCTGGAAGACATACTATGAGCCCATGGAGGTGGACTGTAGAGGCTTTGCAAGACGCTCACTCTGCAAAGTCCTCAATCAGTTGGGCAAAGAAGAGGGCCATTCAATCCGCAAGTGAAGCCGCAGAGAAAGCCACTAGGTGGCTTTGGATTAAGAGGGCTGATCCGTGGGCGGTTGCTGCTGGGATGCATGTCGGGGCTTGTTCAACCCCGGCTGGGTCGCCTGGGCGAGGGTGGCTGATGTTGTGAGACCCAAAACACCCGATGACCCCAGGTCACATCACTGAGGATGCATCCCAGCTCATCTAGAAGATGTATCTGTCACACAGTACAGCGTTTACATACTGTTGTGCTGCAGCAGGTAAGAATTTCTTTGTTCTGATTCAGTACATATGACACTCATATGTCTTATGATTATGAAGGCTCGTTTAGGGGCTGGGATCCCGTCTGAAGGCTCATCAGACGTCGTAACCGGGAGAGAGCTGGAGCCATTGGGCGCGAGGAGCACAGGCCAGTTGGAGGGTGATCCGGGGTTAATGCCTCCAGTGCCTTCAAGGTCGGCCGCAGGAGGCGAACCCCGGGACGCAAAGACAGCCGGGCGAGGGGAAGAGAGGGACGTCGGTTCGCGGGAACTGCTCCAGTCCACCGAGCGTGCGGCCGACCAGACTTTGAATAAGGGCGCCAAAAAAGGCCACGTCCGCATCCCAATTCCTTAACGTAGAAACACAAAAACTGCAGACAATGGTTTACACAAACGGACACAAAGGTGTAATATACGCAAAATAAATTTTACTGTCCAGTGACAAATAAAACACTATTGAACCATTGCCTCTTGAAATAGGAATGTCACTCTGATAATGTATCCCACTCTATATGTATCTAGTTCAGTTTTACACGATAGTCCATGGTATGAAATTTTATTAAATGTGACAATATTAACTCAAAGACTGCAGCTCCTGTGGTCTTGATATCATTTACACATGGTCCTGTAGGGAAGGATGATTGGATTTCATATTGAACCAACGAGAATGTGACAGATTTAGCTTCGATTATTGCAATGTGTCTTAAATTGCCAGACAACCTCAAACGTGGGCAGCACAATGGCGCAGTGGTAGAGTTGCTGCCTTACAGCGCTTGCAGCGCCGGAGACCCGGGTTCGATCCCGACTATGGGTGCTGTCTGTACGCAGTCTGTGACCTGCGTGGGTTTCCTCCAAGCTCTTCGGTTTCCTCCCGCTCTCCAAAGGCGTACAGGTTTGTAGGTAAATTGGCTTGGTAAATGTAAAATAAAATTGTCCCTAGTGTGAGTGGGATAGTGTTAATGTGCGGGGATCGCTGGTGGGCAAAAAGGCTTCTTTCTGCGCTGTATTGCTAACCTAAACTAAATTAAACTAAAGATGCTAATAGACGGCAGCAGAAATTCCCTAAGTAAACAATCTTCAAGCAAAATCAGAAAGCTTCGTATATTCTTGCTCTGTTCAATTATTTTCACGCTTGTATAATGTGAATGAATGGTTGATACTTTATTGTCACATGTAACAAGTCACAGTGATATTCTTTGTTTTGCAGCACAAGGTATGTAAATAGTTGACACATAAAGGGCACTGACAAAGATACAAAGTTTCCCACGGCAGGTCCTTTTTGTTCCCCTCCCCGCTCCCTTTACGCTGGTCCCCCCACGCCAGACCCTTCTTTGTTTCACCCCCCCCCCCGCTCCCTGCACCCCGGTTCCCACACTTTTGCCAATCACAAACAAAACCTTTGCTAGGTACCGCATTGTAAGGTAACCTCATATCCCGTCACCAAGACAAGACAGCAGAACTACACTGCTGATGTGGAACCCTCAGTTCAGCTGAGTCAAAGAACCAGAATCGAATGCACTTTGTGCTAATTGCTGCTTTTGCAGATTTTAAATTAAATGTATTTGGCGAGCGCATTAGGCTTGCAATAATATAGCACGATAGGAAAGAATTAGCATCTGACTCACGTAGAATGGCTCTGAATTAAAGTTGCAGAATTTGCAGTTTGGAGTTCACTTGAACTTAAGATGTGGTTCCTACGATACTTATTAATGCTGCTGCTCAGAGAATACTGGACATGTAGCTGAATGATGCCACGATTAATTACTGCAGACAACCAGGCTTGAGATTACCTTGAGATCAGCCTGAAGAAGGGTTTCGGCCCGAAACGTCGCCTATTTCCTTCGCTCCATAGATGCTGCTGCACCCGCTGAGTTTCCCCGGCAATTTTGTGTACCTTTGAGATTACCTTCAACTGTTTCAGATACTGAGAATTAATTGACTGTATTTCATCAACCAGTGAGTTGGAAATGGTGAATGTGATTCAAAGTCAATAGTCAATGGAGAGGATTTAAAGTTACGTCAAGAAAACAGGATCTGTTTAATGACCAGATGAATCCAACATTATGGACTGTTCTCCCAATAAAAGCTGGATAATTTCTCCATAAAGATGCAGTGAATAGAACAGTGACTTACAGCAGTCAAACCAAGGGCAGCAGTATAATCAAGGATGAGTCGCACCTTAGCTATTCCCTCTTCTCCTCTCTTCTCCCCTCTCCCATCAGGCAAAAGGAACAGAGCACACCTCCAGATTAAGGGACAGTTTCTTCCCAGCTGTTATCAGACCCGGGTTCGATCCTGACCTCGGGTGGTGTCTATGTGGAGATTTTCACGCTCTCTCTGTGACTGCATGGGATACCTCTGGGTGTTTCAGGTTCTTGGTTTCTTCTTCTTGGTTTCTTGGTTTCTTGGTCCTCCAAAATATTCCAAATGGAATTTAAACTGGAGGTGGTGGAGGGAGGACTTAAGCCAGAAAGGGTTATTGGGATTATTGGGATGAGGGTTATTCCACCAGCGTCCCAAAGACGTGCGGGTTGGGAGGTTAACTGGCCTCTGTAAAAAAAAGGCTGCAAATGTGTAGGGCATGGATGAGAAAGTGGAATGACGTAGAACTGTTGCAAATGGGTTGGTGTTCACTCGGTTAGAACTTTCATTAGGACTGAGAAACATTAAACACAAATGCAAACACCGATTAACATTTCACATTATAGTTAGAAACATTTCACATTATAATTAAAACCAGCAAGTTAAAAACAAACATTACTATGATTTTATAATTACATGCTTAATATGAATAAGACTGAAAGTTGGGGGTGGAAGGCAGTAGAGATGAGATTTAATAAAAGGAGTGATTATAAATCAGAACATTGAGTATAGAAGCTGGGATGTAATGTTAAAATTGTACAAGGCATTGGTGAGACCAAATCTGGAGTATGGTGTACAATTTTGGTCGCCCAATTATAGGAAGGATGTCAACAAAATAGAGAGAGTACAGAGGAGATTTACTAGAATGTTGCCTGGGTTTCAACAACTAAGTTACAGAGAAAAGTTGAATAAGTTAGGTCTTTATTCTCTGGAGCGCAGAAGGTTAAGGGGGGACTTGATAGAGGTCTTTAAAATGATGAGAGGGATAGAGAGAGTTGATGTGGACAAGCTTTTCCCTTTGAGAATAGGGAAGATTCAAACAAGAGGACATGACTTCAGAATTAAGGGACAGAAGTTTAGGGGTAACATGAGGGGGAACTTCTTTACTCAGAGAGTGGTAGCGGTGTGGAATGAGCTTCCAGTGGAAGTGGTGGAGGCAGGTTCGTTGGTATCATTTAAAAATAAATTGGATAGGCATATGGATGAGAAGGGAATGGAGGGTTATGGTATGAGTGCAGGCAGGTGGGACTAAGGGAAAATAATTGTTCGGCACGGACTTGTAGGGCCGAGATGGCCTGTTTCCGTGCTGTAATTGTTATATGGTTATATGGTTATATGGTTATATTTGGTGACAAAAGTGGGTGATAATGAGAACATGAGAAATAGTATCAGGAACAGGCCAGTATTCCTCAATGCCTTCCATATTCAAGTACCTGCCCATGCTCATAGACTCATATCTGCTCCGCCGTTCAAAAGGATTATGGCTGACTATTTTCCTGCAATACACTGAAATCCTTTATTTCCTTAACATGAAAAAAAATCTATGTCTTGTATGTAATCCTTGACTTTCCCTTGGGCAATAGATTCCAAAAATTGACTATGATCTGCCTGAAGAGATTTCTTGCCAAGACTGTCCTGAAAGGTCATACCTTATCTTGACCCCTGGTTAATAGAACATAGAACAGTACCATCATCTTAACTAAAATTGGAGGAATATTGATTCCAGCAATAGCATTTAGAAGGACATTCAACTTTAATCCAACTCTACTCTCAAGATATCTTAGGAGAATTCCAATTTGTAAGTGTAAATTCCTTATCCTTTGGCAGGGAAAGTGAACCTGGTCTGTCAAGGAGTGAGAACTATAAGATTTCTCCGAGAACATAAATCCCGGTACAGTCAAGAACTTCCATATTGAATTTCTGTCAGCACGGCTTATTAGAAAATGGATAATAATTCTTCTGCTTTCCTTGAAAAGCTCTGAACTTGGACCTTGATCAAAGAAACCTATTAGAAAGAATGGAGCGTGCAGAACAGCACAAACCCTCAGGTCCAAGACTTTCGTGCTGAATGCAAGTCTAAACTAGTTCAGTTTAGTTCATTGTCACGTGTACCGAGGTACAGTGAAAAGCTTTTGTTGCGTGCTAACCAGTCGGCAGATTGACAATGCATGATTACAATCGATCCATTTACGGTGTATAGATACATGATAAGGGAATTACGTTTAGTGCAAGGTAAAGCCTGCAAAGTCTGATCAAGGATAGTCCGAGGGTCACCAATGAGGTAGATAGTAGCTCAGGACTGCTCTCAGGTTGTGGTAGGAAGATTCCTGATTACTAATCCTATCAGGCTGCAAATATTTTGTATCTCTCTATTCCCTGTCCGTTCCTGTGCCTATCTAAATGCCTCTTAAATGTTGCTATCTAATCTGCCTCCCCCCCCTCACCTGGTAGAGTATTCTAGTCACCATGTAAACCTTGTATATCCCCTGCAAACAATACTCCTCTCACCTTAAAGCTACATCTTAAAGCTATTTCACACCATGTGTAGGAAGGAACTGCAGATGCTGGTTTAAACCGATGATAGACACACAATTCTGCAGTAACTCAGCGGGTCAGGCAGCATCACTGGAAAGAAGGAATGGGTGACGTTTCGGGTCGAGACTCGATCTGATGAAGATTCAGCACCCAACCCATTGTCCAACAAGTTCATGGCTCATCTCATCTCTGGTTTTGTGTCTATTCATCTGTCCAATTCCTCTGGTGACTTATTCTCCAAATTCCCCAGCTCACTCAAATGGCAGTCAGCATTTCTGTGTGTGTTTAGCCCAGACTGCCAAAGGCACACTTCGCCCTCCAAGTTTCTTAACTTCATTTCTTATGAACATGTCTGACGTGTCCTGGACTATTGGAGGCATAAGCTGCTTTTGGACAGAACCTCAGTTTAGCGAGCAGCTGGAAAAACAAGGCAGCGGGCCGCAACATTTACTGGTGAGTTTACGATATTTCTCAGAGTCCTGTTAAGGTCACAACACACTATATATGGGAATTACTAGTAATGTCAGGCACCTTATAAACTTAAACAGAGCTCATTGAATATTTTCTTGAATTTGAGTGTTCACAGTTTCAAATTGTTGCAAATTTACTGCCTGGGGCAGGTTTGCACATGTACGGAATCATTCCTGTACCATCATCGTGTCTAGACCGAAGCGAGTGACCATAGATCCAGAGATAGGCACAAAATGTGGGAGTCACTCAGCGGGACAGGCAGCATCTGTGGAGAGAGGGAATGGGTGATGTTTCGGGTCGAGACCCTTTTTCAGACTGAGAGTCAGGGGAGATTGCAGTGTCACAGCCTTCGCTCACTCGCTCCACAAAGCTGCCACTCGCCCTTTCCACAGCCACGTTAAATACTCAGGCTGGCCCTTGCTCAATTTTTAAACTGGCCGCGCTGAATTTCTCCTACCACCCCGATGTCACAGCAAATCTGTGCGATGACTGGGCTACATCCACAACTCTCTGCATTTTCTTGTGGTCTTGTGCATCAGTAGAAGTTGGTAAGAGTTGTTGGAGACATGCCGAACGTCCTTAGTCTTCCGAGGAACTAGAGGCATGGATGTGCTTTTTTTGGACCCAGGTTCAATATGTTCGGCCCAGCAGAGTTGTTCGTGATACTTACGCCTAGGAACTTAAAGCTCTCAACCATTTGCACTTTGACATTCACTGATGTTGATTGGGGGCAAGTACTCTTCTCGAAATAAATATTTAAAAAAACGTCCACTGTCGGGGGGAACTTTAAACAGAGGATGCAGTAAGCCAGCAACAAAACACTCGTTATTGAGAGAAACAGCATGGAAACAGTTAATCCCCCCTTACCCCCATGGTGACCATCCACTTTGTATCTCCATAACACACTGGTCAACTTGAGAACAGACTGGCTCCACCAAGATGCAGCACTGAATGCCACATGAGATCCTTCTTCCCTGTGGCTATCAAACTGTACAACTCCTCCCTCCTTCTGTCGTGGGGTAGATTGACTCCCTCCCCCCCCCCCCAATCTTTGCACATCCCCAATCCTTTCTACTCGTCACTTTAATTTCATGTTTCATGTATATTGTGTTTTTATGACGGTTGGCTAATAATTTCCCTCCTGGGATAAATATAGTTCTATCGCATTGTAGCGAGTCGTATCGTCGTATTGTATCCTATCGCCATCATATCGTATCGCACTGTGTGGTATCATTTCGTATTGTATTGTATCATATTTACACCAATCCTACATTAATCCAATTTTTCAATTCTCTGCACGTTCTGATCACCTTTGCTCAGATCTACTGATCACCTGGACTCTGGGGACAATACCCCGTGGCCAATTAAAGGGCCTGTCCCACTGTACAAGGTAATTCACAAGTTCTCCCGAGTTTTCCCCTGATTCAAACTCGGAGAATGTCCGTAGCGGGTCCGTAGGAGTTTGTGGATGCCTCGTAGCGGCTCGTACGAGTAAAAAGTAACAATTTTTTTTCATCACGAGTATTTTTTTACTCGTGGACATTTTTCACAGTGTTGAAAAAACGTCACGAGTTTACCGGATTTCCCGAGTACCCACCGTTAGCATTACGAACCGCTACGGGACATCCACAAACTCCTACGGACCCTCTACGGACATTCTCCGAGTTCGAATCAGGGGAAAACTCGGGAGAACTTGTGAATTACCTTGTACAGTGGGACAGGCCCTTTACCAATAACCCACGCTGATTTGGAAACCCACATGAAGAACATGCCGACCTCACACAGGTGACACCCGAGGTCAGGATGGAACCCGGGTCCCTGGCGCTAAAGAGGTGGCGTCTCTACCAGCTGCGCCACTCAGCTGACTAATGCATTGTTGCACGCTGGACTGCGCCCCTTGGATGGAAGGGGAAGGAACTTCACAGTCAGCAGTTGTGGGCATGTTCGGAAATTAATTTTTAAGTTGGATTGCACATGGAGTTCAACAGTGGGGCATGATGTTGCAGCAATTACTTGGCACATGGCTGGGTTATCCACTTGGACAATCTGGGCAGCCTGCAGGTTAGACCCTGACACAGGAACACAGCTTAGAAACCCAGCGGTATGATTATTAAAGGACCTGTCCCACGATGCGAATTCATCCAAGAGCTCTCCCGAGTGTGAAAAAATCAAACTCGTGGCCCCTCATCACGAGTATTTTTTACTATTGGTAATTTTTCACACTATTGAAAAACTTCACGAGTTTCTGCGTTTCCCGAGTACCAGCCGTTAGCATTACGAGCCGCTACGAGGCATCCACGAGCTCCGACGTACCCGCTACGTACATTCTACGTACTTACCACGAGTTTGATTTTTTTTTAAACTCGGGAGAGCTCTTGGGTAAACTCGCATCGTGGGACAGACCCTTTACTTCTCTAACTTCAAGTAGCCCTTGCTTTCCCTCTCTTTCCATCCCTTCCCCATCCTAGTTCTCCGACTAGTTTGACTGTCGTCCTGATTAAATTTTACTGATTGTACGCCTCGTTGTCACCTTCCCGTCATCCAACCATGATCTATTCTACGTTTTCCGTGATTTTTGTCCCCTTTGATCTCTTGTTTTCACACCTTACCCTTCCATACCTCTGTGTCTCCCTCTCCCCTGAATCTCAGTCTGAAGAAGGGTCTCGAGCCGAAACGTCACCCATTCCTTCTATCCTGAGATGCTGCCTGTCCCGCTGAGTTACTCCAGAGGTTTGTGTCTGTGTTGTGTAAACCAACATCTGCAGTTCCTTCCGACACAGAAACACCATTTTGACCATGAGAATGGAATGAAATAACTAAAATATATGAAATTATCTAGTTTAATATCGCTTTTAAATAGTTTTAGTTTATTTAATTGATTTTAAACAATTTGATCTTTTTGCACGTTACATTCCTGAATAATTTATATATCTTTTCCTATAGTTTTCATTTTTATTATAACAACTAAATATTTCTGAATGTTAGACAATCAGAAACTTTCAAAGATTTTGACAGGTGTGAAAACTGAAGGGTGACTTCGCTTCCTGCCAGAGATTCGGCAGCTGTTTCTTGAGATTCAGTTTAGTTTATTGTCACGTGTACCGAGGTACAGTGAAAAGATTTAGTCAACAGAAAGACAATACATGATTACATTCGAGCCCTTTACAATGTATAAGGGAATAGTATTTAGTGCGAGGTGAAGCCAGTAAGGTCTGATCAAGGATAGTCCGAGAGTCATCAATGAGGTAGATAGTAGTTCAGCACTGCTCTCTGGTTGAGGTAGGATGATTCCGTTGCCTGATAACAACTGGGAAGAAACTGTCCCTGAATCAGAAGGTGTTGCGTTTTCACACTTCTATACCCTTTGACATAGTTTCTCTTAGTTCGGCTTAGTTTGGTTTATTATTGGCATATGTACCGAGGTACAGTGAAAAACTTTTTGTTGTGTGCTGACCAGTCAGAGGAAAGACTATACATGATCAGCTATACAAGACTACACAATCTAGCTGCCCACAGTGTACAGATACAGGATAAAGGCTATAACGTTTAGTACAAGATAAAGTCCAGTTTCTTGTGGGATCTCAGTGCAGGCATCCATGTGAGCTGTCTTTTAGTTTAGTTTAGTTTAGTTTAGTTTAGTTTAGTTTAGTTTAGTTTAGTTTAGAGAAACAATACGGAAACAGGCCCTTCGGCCCACTGGGGCTGCACAGACCAGCGATCCCCGCACATTTACACTATCCTACACACACAGGATTGTACCTGTTCTGATCAAAGGGGGCTACCTAGGCTAATCTAACCTCCAATTTTTCAGTCCCTCATACAAACAAACCTCCCTTCCATTCTGAAGGTAGATAAAAATGCTGGAGAAACTCAGCAGGTGAGGCAGCATCTATGGAGCAAAGGAAATAGGCAACGTTTCGTCCCGAAACGTTGCCTATTTCCTTCGCTCCATAGATGCTGCCTCACCCGCTGAGTTTCTCTAGCATTTTTGTCTACCTTCAAAGTCCGATCAAAGATAGTCTGGGGGTCCCCAATGAGGTAGATAGTAGTTCAGGGCCGCCCTCCGGTTGAGATAGGTTGACCTGGAAGATGGAAGTCTGCTGCTACATTAATCCGATTTATATTTTATTCTCACCACATTCTCCTGAACATTCCCGATTCTGCCGATCACCCGCTGTATTTCAGTCCGTTCACCAACAGATGGCAGTCACGTACACGGAATTGTACTCCTGCAATGTTCGACCCCTGCTGAAAATATCCCATGGGAAGATGATGTGCCCATTTCTCCAGAAACATCGTACCTAGTGCAGCCTAACACATAACAAGTATCTAACATGCCGTTTATAGTTCAGTAGGAACGGCCAAATGGAAACTGTTAACCAGGCCAGACATGAACACTCAGTGCAAGTATTTCCAGCAGATTTATTACGGTCTGGATACAGAGATGATATCACTAAGTATTGGGACAAATACCAATGTGTTTTAATGTTAAATGTTGCAAAACTTTTTCTCACAGAGAGTGGTGAGTCTGTGGAATTCTCTGCCTCAGAGGGCGGTGGAGGCAGGTTCTCTGGATGCTTTCTAGAGAGAGCTAGATAGGGCTCTTAAAAATAGCGGAGTCAGGGGATATGGGGAGAAGGCAGGAACGGGGTACTGATTGGGGATGATCAGCCATGATCACATTGAATGGCGGTGCTGGCTCGAAGGGCCGAATGGCCTACTCCTGCACCTATTGCCTATTGTCCTTTCTTAAGGTGCATCCTTTTATACAAAGGCTATGCCCTCTGGTCATCGACCCTCCCATGGAAACATCCTCTCTGTCTAGGCCTCTGATCCGCATCCCATCAAATGGAGTGATCGCAGCATATCACAGGTACTTCCAAACACTGTGCCCACTAAACAACAGGGAATTCTGTGGCAAAGCTAATACACCATGACTGCAAGAGCAGATGCAACTAGACATCTGCATCTTTGTATTGCTAGCCTCTCCTAACATCCATGTAATGATGCCTCAGATATCAGTATCTGACTCACTGGTCACTCATTTTAAACTCACCAGGGTCCTGTTTCCTGACCTCTCTTTAAACTTACCAGATTTTAAACAGAGTCCAGAACCAGGAGCCACAGTTTAAGAATAAGGGGCAGGCCATTTAGAACGGAGATGAGGAAAAACCTTTTCACCCAGAGAGTTGTGAATCTGTGGAATTCTCTGCCTCAGAAGGCAATGGAGGCCAATTCTCTTGATACTTTTAAGAGAGAGTTAGATAGAGCTCTTAAAGATAGTGGAGTCAAGTGATATGGGGAGAAGGCAGGAACGGGGTGTTCAAGAAGGAACTGCAGATGCTGGAAGATCGAAGGTACACAAAAATGCTGGAGAAACTCAGCGGGTGCAGCAGCATCTATGGAGCGAAGGAAATAGGCGACGTTTCGGGCCGAAACCCTTGTTCTACGGGGTACTGATTGTGGATGATCAGCCATGATCACAGTGAATGGCGGTGCTGGCTTGAAGGGCCGAATTGCCTACTGCTGCACCTATTGTCTATTGTCTATTGCAACCGGAGATCCTGGAGAAAACCCATGCAGGTCATGGGGGGAATGTACAAACTCTGTACAGATAAACAACCATAGCCAGGATTGAACCCCTGGGCCTCTGGAGTTGTAAGGCAGCAACTCTACCTCTGCGCCACCACCGTGCCACCCCAAATTCCTGAAACAAAAAAGGTACAACACAAATTTTAATGATATACACAACTTTAAAATAATCCCAATTAGTAGCCTTCCAAATTTGTGTAAGGAGTGATATATGCACACAACACTGACGAGGCAGTCTGATTTGCATATCCAATGGAATAGAATGACTGGATGATATACCGCTCTTTCAGGTCATAAATCCCTTTGCACTAAACGCCCAGAGATTGCTTAGCTCATAGTAGCAATCTGTCCCTTCATATGCTGAGTCATGTTTTGATTAGTTAGGAAGAAAGCCTAATAGGGCTCATAATGCTGATGACTGTCAGAAAGGTACAGCTTGAAAACAGGCCCATTGGCCATCCAAGTCAGCTCCAACCATTGATCATATGTTCACACTAGCTCTACTGTATGTTATTTCACTTTTGCATGCACTCCCTACACACTAGGGGCAACACGGTGGCGCAGTGGTAGAGCTGCTGCCTTACAGCACCAGAGACCCGGGTTCGATCCCGACTACGGGTGCTGTCTGTATGGAGTTTGTACGTTTTCCCCGTGACCTGCGTGGGTTTTCTCCGGGATCACCGGTTTCCTCCCGCACTCCAAAGATGTACAGGTTTGTAGGTTAATTGGCATTGTACAATTGTAAATGGTTCCCAATGTGTGTAGGACAGTGTAGGTGTGCGGGGATCGCTGGTTGGCGCGGATTCGGTGGGCCGAAGGGCCTGCTCCCACACTGTATCTCGAAACTAGGGGCAATTTACAGAGGACAATCAACCTATTAAACGTGCACGTTTTGGGGATGTGGGAGGAAACCGGAGCACCGGGAGGAGGCACAAGTGGTCAAATGGAGAACGTGCAAACTCCATGCAGCCAGAACCCGAGGTCAGGATCGAACCTGGCTCTTTCCCTTGCTCTGTGAGGCAGCAGCTCTACCAGCTGCACCACTGTGCTGCCGTTATTGACATCGCACTTGGCGTTAGATCAAGAATACCATGAGGCATATTTATTGAAGGGAGATGAAACTCCCAAACATGGCGATCATCCCATCTTTAGTTTAGTTGAGTTTAGAGATACAGCTCGGAAACAAGCCCTTCGGCCCAACCAGTCCGCGCTGCCCAACGATCCCCTGCATATCGTACACCCACTAGGGACAATTTTTACATTTACTAAGCCAATTAACCTACGAACCTGCACGTCTTTGGAGTGTGGGAGGAAACCAAAGATCTTGGAGAAAAATCAGAGGGAGAACGTACAAACTCCGTACAGACAGCACCCGTAGTCCGGATCGAACCCGGGTCTTCAGCTCTGCAAGGCGACCTGCAACTTTATGAGTTCAGAGCTCAAGTGTGGTCTTTTCAAATCACCGCATCTTGATTTATCCCCCATCTCTCCTATTCACTTCAATCTACATAAAGGGATTTCAGTCCAGGTTAGGTTTCATCTTGTGGTTGTGAATATTGTTGAATAATTCACACCCTGTCTCAGGATTTTATACAGGATCAGTCTGATGGTCCATCTCACTTACTGACATATCAACACTTAAAATGTATCAATATTTAATAATATTGCAGAGACCAAGTGTTTATGTGGAGAGGGACGGCAATATCAGATTACATTCGGAGAGAATAAATTAAGTTTATTGCTTCGGAAAAACTCTCCTCTTTGCAGAGCTTACTGAAAGTTCACAGGGCACACCAGGCCAGAGATTCCAACAGCTATTAGTCATTGGTCCCCTTCTCTATCTATCTGAGCTCCCTACCAATGTATTATGCTACTGTTTTCAACAATTACCCCATAGAGAGAGGGAGGGAAATTTTGGAAAAGCTTGTCAGAAGTTCCAACTGACAGAACTTTGGGATTTGCAGCTCGTGTTTACAAAGTCTCAACTGTCATGGAGTAAGCTGGCCGACAGCTCTTGGAGCTGCCTGAGTGATTTCTAGGAACTATTTGGAGAGGTAACTCTTGACGTCCAAGAAAAACATGGAACAAAGAACGGCATAAACGGCCAAGCTTCGATTACAATCGCAGGTAAATACATAAGTAGGAAGTTCCTACCAGGCATAGACACCATTGAGTCGTAGAGTCAGGGAATGGACGCTCATATGTTCATAAGTGATAGGAGCAGAATTAGGCCATTCGGCCCATCAGGTCTACTCTGCCATTTAACCCCATTCCCCTGCCTTCTCCTCATAACCCCTGACACCAAGAATCTATCTATCTCCACCTTAAAAATATTTATTGACTTGATGTTGTTAGAACATCCAGGAATAGGAATAGGCCATTCGGCCCATCAGAGCTTCTTTTCGATTTAGCAATATCAAGGCTGATTTTCTCCATCAAACTTTTTCCTACACTATCCCCGTATTCTTCGAACACCTCGAACAACATCTCATCTTCCATCAGGGCCTGTTACAGCCTTCCAGTCGCAATACCGAATTCCCCAAATTTAGGTAACTCATTCTTTCTTTCTGCATGGAGCAGAACTGGCCATTGTTGACAGTCATTCACCCTTGAGTTTTGCTCAGTTTTCGCTCCTTTAGTGGGATCCTCATCAGCCGGGCATGTCCACCAGCCTTGTTGAAAGGTGACATGATGGAGGTACATAGAATGATTACAGGATTAGTTTTGTTTAAGCTAGTTAACATGTAGGTGGATTTTTTTTGGTTTATTGCAAGCTGGTATATTTAGTTAGATAGCTAGATAATACTTTGGCATTGGGCTTGGTTTTGTTAGTTGACCGCTTATCCTGGAGTTATAGCACAAGTACTTTGTGTTTTAATTGTAATTGAGAGACACAGATAGGGTAGATAGCAAAGATTATCCTCTAGTATCTTTGGTAGATAGCTAGAGTCTGTTTCTCATGGGAGAGGAGTGTAAATCTAGAGAGTATGGGCTTAAGATGAGCAGAAGGAAGTTCAGAGGGGATCTGAGGGAACGTGTTTCACACAAAGAGTAGTTGGTATCTAGAATAAGTTGCCAGAGGAATTGGTGGAGATAGCAACAGTGACAATATTTAAGAAGTATCAGGACTTGTATATGGGATTAGTATTGATAGCCATGTTGGTTGGCATTGACTTGGTGGGCCGAATGTCCTGTTTCTATGCCGTTCAACACCATGACTGCAGCAATACACTGAATCCATTCTCTGATTAATGTGAGTCATTCCACTTTACTTAAAAATCTGCAAGAATCTTCGTTTTAATGCCAATCCACGATTCAGATTGTGGGACATCATGATCGAAGTTCTAATTAAATGTCTGCACGAACTTCAAAACCAAAATAATGGCCGAGCTGTGGAGAAAAGAGATGAAGTGGTGAAAAAATACGAGTTGTAAAAGTATAGTCATTCAGCACAGATCCAGGCCGGTCTGTTGACCATCAAGCATCACTAACACTAATAGTTTTAGTTTAGTTTAGAGATACAGCGTGGAAATACGCCCTTCGGCCTACAGAGTCTGCACTGACCAGCGATCCCCGCACACTAACACTATCCTACACACACTAGGGACAATTTTACATTGATACCAAGCCAATTAACATAGAAACATAGAAACATAGAAAATAGGTGCAGGAGGAGGCCATTCGGCCCTTCGAGCCAGCACCGCCATTCATTGTGTTCATGGCTGATCGTCCCCTATCAATAACCCGTGCCTGCCTTCTCCCCATATCCCTTGACTCCACTAGCCCCTAGAGCTCTATCTAACTCTTAAATCCATCCAGTGACTTGGCCTCCACTGCCCTCTGTGGCAGGGAATTCCAAAAATTCACAACTCTATGGGTGAAAAAGTTTTTTCTCACCTCAGTCTTAAATGACCTCCCCTTTATTCTAAGACTGTGGCCCCTGGTTCTGGACTCGCCCAACATTGGGAACATTTTTCCTGCATCTAGCTTGTCCAGTCCTTTTATAATTTTATACATTATAAAGATTATAATTAACCTACAAACCTGTACGTCTTTCGAGTGTGGGAGGAAATTGAAGATCTCGGAGAAAACCCACGCGGGTCACAGGGAGAACGCACAAACTCTGTACAGCCAGCAGCCGTAGACAGGATTGAACGCAGGTCTCTGGCGCTGTAAAGCAGCAATTCGACCCCTGCACCACCTTACACCACTGCCCTTATCTAACACTAATCTTATTTCATTTTCCCCCCCATTCCCATCAACTTGCCCGAATCGTCAACTCTTCTACACACAGGGATCAATTGACCAAGAACCTGGAGCCTGCACTGTTTGTTGTATATAATGGTATATATTAAAGATAGAGACAAAATGCTGGAGTAACTCAATTGGAGTAATGATGGGACAGGTAGCATCCCTGGAGAGAAGGAATGGGTGTCATTTCAGGTTGAGACGGTTGATCCAGATGATTGATGATTGAGACGATTGATGGTCACGTCAATCAATTCTGCTTGTTTATTTATGTATTGTATTTATTTACCTCTCTTGTACATCAGTGGAGCTGCACACTAAATCTCGTTGCACTGACGTGCAATGACAATAAAAGATATATTATTATTATTATTATTATTATTGATTTGGATGAAAATATAGGTGACAAATGATATAAAACTGGTGAATTAGTAAACAATGAAGAAGGTTGTCTAAGTCTTTTAATCGATTAATCTGGAAAGGTCGGTAGGTATATTCTTGCCTGGAAGCATCTAAACAATCTTTACAGCCATTTTAAACTTTAAATCCTGCTATTAAATTTGGCTTGTACTCGCTAGAATTCAGAAGATTGAGGGGGGATCTTATAGAAATTTACAAAATTCTTAAGGGGTTGGACAGGCTAGATGCAGGAAGATTGTTCCCGATGTTGGGGAAGTCCAGAACAAGGGGTCACAGTTTAAGGATAAGGGGGAAATCTTTTAGGACCGGACTAGAAGGGCCGAGATGGCCTGTTTCCGTGCTGTAATTGTTATATGGACCGAGATGCGAAAAACATTTTTCACACAGAGAGTGGTGAATCTCTGGAATTCTCTGCCACAGAAGGTAGTTGAGGCCAGTTCATTGGCTATATTTAAGAGGGAGTTAGATGTGGCCCTTGTGGCTAAAGGGATCAGGGGGTATGGAGAGAAGGCAGGTACAGGATACTGAGTTGGATGATCAGCCATGATCATATTGAATGGCGGTGCAGACTCGAAGGGTCGAATGGCCTACTCCTAATTTCTATGTTTCTATGTAAATCATGTTTGTATGGTTTTTTATCATAGAGACCATGACTTTGCTTCAATAGTGAAGGCCCTACCTCAAATGCAATGGAAACTGTGGATTCCATTGCTGAGACTCTGTAATGCACTGGTTAGGCCGCATTTGGACGATTGTGAGCAATTTCGGGCACCATATCTGTGGAAGGATGTGCGGGCCCTGGAGAGGGTCCAGAGGAGGTTTACAAGAATGATCCCAGGAATTAGTGGTTTAGCACATGATGCACTCGCTGGAGTTTAGAAGAGTGAGGGGTGACCTCATTGAAACGTACCAAGTTGTGAAAGGCTTAGATAGAGTAGATTTGGAGAGTTTAAGAAGGAACTGCAGATGCTGGAAAATCTACGGTAGACAAAGGTGCTGGAGAAACTCAGCGGGTAGAGCAGCATCTAAGGAGCGAAGGAAATAGACAACGTTTCGGCCCGAAACGTTGCCTATTTCCTTCGCTCCTTAGATGCTGCTGCGCCCGCTGAGTTTCTCCAGCACCTTTGTCTACCGTAGATTTGGAGAGGATGTTTCCACGAGTGGGAGAGTCTAGGACTAGAGGTCATAGCCTCAGAATTAAAGGACGTTCCTTTAGGGGTTATGGGGAGAAGGCAGGAGAATGGGGTTAGGGGAGAGAGATAGATTAGCAGTGATTGAATGGCGGAGTAGACATGATGGGACAATTCAGCTCCTATCACTTATGACTCCACCATATCGGGCCTTGAGAACAGTGGATGGGATTATCTCAACATCCATGATCACTGGTATGTCTCTTTGGTTTATTGTCACGTGTATCGAGGTACAGTGAAAAGCTTTTGTTGCCAGCTATGCAGTCAGCAGAAAGACAATACATTATTACAATCGAGCCATTTACAGTGTGCAGATACATGATAAGGGAATAACATTTAGTGCAAGGTAAAGTCCGATCAAGGATAGTCCGAGGGTCACCAAAAAGGTAGATAGTAGTTCAAGACCGCTCTCTGGTTGTGGTAGGATGATTCAGTTGCCTGATAACAGCTGGGAAGAAACTGTCCCTGAATCTGGAGGTGTGCGTTTTCACACTTCTATACCTTTTGCCCGATGGGAGAGGGGAGAAGAGGGAGTGGCCGGGGAAGTGGAAGTGTTTTTGACAACTGACCGGCCCGCTGGAGAGCAAGTGGTCAGTGGGACTCAGACCACCCTCTGCTCGAAGTTCAAGTTGGAGATCCAAGGACATTGTTAGTTCAACTCACGGAAGCTGGTGTGTCTGGGCCTGAGATTGGGAGGACAGGTGGCAAGACCTGGGACCTGGGAGCGCCCGACATGGAGGCCAGAGGTCACAGACATTGGATTAGCCCTGTCCACTGTTCTCTGACATATGAAGAAAGAATAGAAACATAGAAACATAGAAAATAGGTAGGCCATTCGGCCCTTCGAGTCTGCATCGCCATTCAATATGATCATGGTTGATCATCCAACTCAGCATCCTGTACCTGCCTTCTCTCCATACCCCCTGATTCCTTTAGCCACAAGGGCCACATCTAACTCTCTCTTAAATATAGCCAATGAACTGGCCTCAACTACCTTCTGTGACAGAGAATTCCAGAGATTCACCACTCTCTGTGTGAAAAATGTTTTTCTCATCTCAGTCCTAAAAGATTTCCCCTTTATCCTTAAACTGTGACCCCCTTGTTCTGGACTTCCCCAACATCGGGAACAATCTTCCTGCATCTAGCCTGTCCAACCCCTTAAGAATGGACCGACTAGGCTTATATTCACTGGAATTTAGAAGGATGAGAGGAGATCTTGTAGAAACATTCTTGTAACATTCTTAAGGGATTGGACAGGCTAGATGCAGGAAAAAAGTTCCTGATGTTGGGGCAGTCCAGAACCAGGGGTCACAGTGTAAGATTAAAGGGTCGGCCATTTACGACTGAGATGAGGAAAAACTTTTCCACCCAGAGAGTTGTGAATCTGTGGAATTCTCTACCACATAAGGCAGTGGAGGCCAATTCACTGGATGTTTTCAAGAGTTATTAGATTGAATTGAATTTATTTGTCATTCAAAAATAATTTGAACGAAATGTCGTTACCATACAGTGATAACAATAAAAAGCAAACAACACACACAATTACATAAATTTCACATAAACATCTATGACAGTGACTCCTCCAGGCACCTCCTCATTGTAATAAAAGGTCTGGCCTCTTCCTTGCTTCTTCTCCCGCGGTCAGGCAGTCAAACTGCTACGTCGAGGCGAGCGAGGCTCCCGATATTGAAGCCCCTGCCGGGCGATGGAAGATTCCGCAGCCAAACCGCGCCGGGCGATGAAAGGACCTGCGAACGGGCCGATTCAAGCCTTGCGACTTGTGGCGGATGAAGCTGCTGTGGCTGGAGCTCCCGAAAAGTCAGTCTTAGAGTTAAGGCTCTCAGGGCTAACGGAATCAAGGGATATGGGGAAAAAGCAGGAACGGGGTACTGATTTTGGATGATCAGCCATGATCATATTGAATGGCGGTGGTGGCTCGAAGGGCCAAATGGCCTACTATTTTCTATGTTTCTAGGTTTCTAGCCCAGATACTGTGCAATCCATCAGTTTCTATCACATTTTAGGTAGGGCTTTCACTACCATTTATGACCTTGGCCTCAGTGATTACACTTGTCAAACCAGATTCCTTAACCTTGCTGGAGGACGTATTGGGCCAAGAAGGTCCACGTTGGTTAGTTACGCAGCACCATCAGTGGGCATTCAACATTGTGAACCAAATGGTTACTGCTGGCTGCATATAATACCCCCTGCAACCTCTCCGAACTCCCTCCACAATCCGCCACCTTCCTCTGCCCAGTGCATCGACAGTCTACGTCCGCTGTTCCGCTGTGGGGCCCATCGCTGGAGATGCGCCACATTTTGGGCAGTTCACCGCATGACGTAATCAGCATGGGTGCCAGGGAGTTCAGGATTATTGTGCACACATGCTTGGTTCCCAAACTTGCTGACATTTGAGGTGATGCTTTGCCAGACAGACTGTACTCTGAAGCTGGCCTCCAATGTGAGAGTCGATTCTTAAACTGTAACAATTTACTGATGGAGTACCAATTCCCATGGAGCGAGCTGCTGTGTCAGATTCAATTAAATGTGATGACTTTGATTTTTTTTAAAAGTTTCTTTGAACGCTTGTCAACCTTTAGGCCCCTTTACTTGGTCTGGTAATTTTTCTTATCAAGTGTTTACAGATTATAGATTCATAGAAAATAGGTGCAGGAGTAGGCCATTCGGCCCATCGAGCCTGCACTGCCATTCAATATGATCATGGCTGATCATCCAACTCAGTGTCCTGTACCTGCCTTCTCTCCATACCCCCTGATCCCTTTAGCCACAAGGGCCACATCTAACTCCCTCTTAAATATTATCTTTAATTTCCCACTCCATTTATCCCGTTGATTAATATTGGAATGTTTTTAGCAGCATAGAACGTAGCACAGGAACAGGCCCTTCGGCCCACATTGTCTGTGTTGAAGATGACGGCAGGTTAAACTAATCCCCTCCGCTTGCACATGGTGTACATGCCTCCATCCCGCTCATACCCATGCACCCATCTAAATGCCTCTAAACTACTATAGTACCTACCATCCCTGGCAGTGTGTTGCAGGCACCTATTATGAATTGTCTTAGTGTCACCTATTAGGAAGACTGATACAAAGTAATTGTTTACAATCTCTCTTATTTTTCCCTTTCCTACTATTAATTCCTTGTGACATCCTCTAAAGTATTTGTATCTTGGTCGGATTGGATGTGCGGAGCTGAAAGGCTTGTTTCCAAGCTATGTCTATCGATGAATCTAAACAAACATATACTTTTACAGTGGTGCAGCGGTAGAGCCTTACAGCACCAGAGACCCGGGTTTGATCCTGACTACGGGTGCTATCTGTACGGAGTTTGTACGTTCTCCCCGTGACCTGCGTGGGTTTCCTCCCGCACTCTAAAGACGCGCAGGTTTGTAGGTTAATTGGCTTGGTATAAATGTAAAATTGTCCCTAGTGTGTGTAGGATGGTATTAGTGTGGGGGGATCGTTGGTCGATGTGGACTCGGTGGGCCGAAGAGCCGATGTCCACACTGCATCTCTAAACCAAACTAATCTAAACTCAACCATGAACATACCACTCATTCTGCTTGGGTAGCTTGCAACAAGTTCAACAGGGAGAGGATCCCTGTTGTACTTGTCAGGATCGTACAACCTCTCCCTGTTGTACGATCCTGACTACGAGTGCTGTCTGTGCGGAGTTTGTACGTTCTCCCTGTGACCACGTGGGTTTTCTCCGGTTGCCCTAGTTACTTTCCCACAATCCAAAGATGGACAGGTTCGTAGGTTCGTAGGTTAATTGACTTCAGTCAAAATTGTAAAGTGTCCCCCGTGTGTGTGTAGGATTGTGCTAGTGGGCGAGGATCGCTGGTCGGCGCAGACTCGGTGGACAAAGGGCGCGTTTTCACGCTTTGTCACTAAACTAAACTAAACTACATAAATAATTGAAAAGTATATAAAATCATGAAAGATGCGGATAGACGTGGTAGGGTGACTTTTTTGCCAGGATGGAAAAACCAAACACGAGAGGACATATGTTTAGTGTGAAAGGGACACATTTAAAGGAGATGTATGGGGTACGTTTTTTACAAAGAGGGTGGCGAGCGCCTGACGCTGCTGGGTGTTGGTGGTTGAGGCGGAGATGATAGTGGCTTTGAGGAGACCTTTGGATAGACACCTGGATGGAGGGAGTGGAGGGATATGGATTAAATGCTTCATGTTGCGGCATAGGCATTGTGGCCACAGGGCCCGTTCTTGTGCTGTACTGCTCTATGTTCTATGTAAACACCTTTAATTAATGAAAGCATTGAACTAAGGGAAGAATAAACGAGGCAGGTACCCGTAGTAACTTATACGCACAAGGTCAGTGGCCAGGTCCAGACCCTGTGCTCATCCCCATCAGTGTTCAACAGTGGGGAGGGTTTGCAAAGCAATACCTGACCTCCAGCTTGCTCATAACGTCCACTCGACAATCTGCAGCCCTTTGGCCAGGGACAGGTACGATCCAGCCAACCATTTTGCACAGATCTCCAGCATCACAGTCAAAGCCTTCAGAATATCAGAGGAAGGAGGCATTTTGTTAGAAAATGCCTTTCACAGTCCGTCAAAACAAGCCTCGTATTATTGGTAGGACGTGACACCATTGGAAGTTCTTGGGAAGACAAAGACTCGGATTTACACACATATGTCTCTGGAAACCCCGAAACTTGTCAAACTTGTTAACTCACATAATTCCAACACTGCAAAATGTATCCCACTGTGTGCTTTGAATGGAGTTTTGGCCCATGTAAAAATCTTTGATGTTTCAGTCAGAACCACACCATTCATTGGCTGTGTTTTTATAATTTCATAACTCATGGGACTGACATTTCACACATGTGGATGTTAAAATACTAACAATTTACACATGTGAAAACGCACTATAGAATGTATCGGTCCTATGCATCGAATCACACGCAAATTATATTCTCAAATCCAGTAATTCAGTGCAAAGAGTTCTTGGTGTTTATCTCCCACAGTGACACATGTCCCAACTCTATGTACAGTACCTGCCCTGCTGTATTACCCTCTCCCTATCTGACCGTAAAGCTGTTCCACAGTGCCCTTGTGGAACACGTCCTCTGATAGTGTAGAAAAGATCGGCAGATGCTGGTTTAAATCGAAGATAGACACAAAATG
Source organism: Amblyraja radiata (assembly GCF_010909765.2). Classification (NCBI taxonomy): domain Eukaryota; kingdom Metazoa; phylum Chordata; class Chondrichthyes; order Rajiformes; family Rajidae; genus Amblyraja; species Amblyraja radiata. The sequence goes on along the minus strand of NC_045987.1, from coordinate 5,868,151 downwards.
TTGGAGTAACTCAGCGGGACAGGCAACATCTCTGGAGGGAAGGAATGGGTGATGTTTTGGGTCAAGAACCTTCATCAGACGCCCTCTGATGGATCAGTGAACTTATCTGGTTTTAATTGGACTGCGTGAAGCAGGAAAATTAATCAGCTTAGAGACATAGAAACATAGACAATAGGTGCAGGAGTAGGCCATTCGGCCCTCCGAACCAGCACCGCCATTCAATATGATCATGGCTGATCATCCAAAATCAGTACCCCATTCCTGCTTTTTCCCCATATCCCTTGATTCCGTTAGCCCTAAGAGCTAAATCTCTTAACTCTCTCTTGAAAACATCCAGTGAATTGGCCTCCACTGCCTTCAGTGACAGAGAATTCCACAGATTTACAACTCGGGGTGAAAAAGTTTTTCCTCATCTCAGTTCTAAATGGCCTACCCCTTATTCTTAAACTGTGTGACCCCTGGTTCTGGATCACAGTTTGGTTTGTGAAAGACATGAAGTGCTAAAACAATATTGTATCTTATAAGGGGCTTTTAGATAGGTATATAGATATGGAGGGATATGGATTATGTGCAGGCAGAGATTACTTTAGTTTAGTTTAGTTGAGAGATGCAGTGGGGAAACAGGCCCTTCGGCCCACCGAGTCCACACCGACCAGCGATCCCTGCACATTTACACTATCCTAAACACACTAGGGACAATTTTACATTTATACCAAGCCAATTAACCTACAAACCTGCACGTCTTTGGAGTGTGGGAGGAAACCGAAGATCTCGGAGAAAACCCACGCAAGTCATGGGCTTCTTCTCCTTCTTTTCGTGTCCATCTTGTTACAAATGTTGACCTCGATGTCATCGTCCGTCCTGAAAAGGACGCAAACCTCCGGCGACAATCAGTGGGAGCCATCACTTGTCGCAATAGATGATGGTGGTAGCAGAATGAGCTCGGGATACTTCCAGTTTCCAGCCCCGCGATGTGGGCGCTTCTGTTATGGAGCCAGTCACGGGCAGAACGTACAAACTCCACACAGACAAGCACCCGTTGTCAGGATCGAACCCGTGTCTCTGGCAGTGTTATGCAGTAGCTCTACCGCTGCTCCACCGTGCTGCCCCAGTTTATTTTGGTATTATGTTTCGGCAAGGACATTGTGGGCCGAAGGGCCTGTACCTATGCCGTGCTGTCCTCTGTTTAATATTCTATTACATTGCTTGTTTGGGCTGAGAATAGTTTGCTCTTCTCTCTCCATCATGCTTTCAAGTACAAAATGACTCAACCCTCATTTAAATCATCAAATGTGTTTCTATATTCAGAGTTGTTGACAACCTACTAAATTGGAACTAAATATTTGGCAATGAGAACAATTCCAGATGGGCGCACTGATGAAGTTTAGTATGTAAAGGAGTTGGGAAGACTGCAACAAACAATAGATAATGAAAAGAATGTTTACGATGACTGTTACTGTAGACTGACCCCATTTGCTTTGCATTTCGATGTCATGCATCCTTTTGTCTTGTGTTCTGTGACTCATTTCTGAATGTGCATCAGTTGTCCAGCTGTGTTCAAACTGCAGCAAATGTTGTGTTGCCCGATACCAAACTCATGCTACTGCCCAAGATTCTCAGACTACCAGTCTTGTGATCAGATTCCAGTTGTACTGGAAGCCTGGAATCAACACTGTGTAAATATCACCAGTGCATTGTCTGTCAGGCGAATCAGAAAAAAATAAACACCACATCACAACGGCTGAAAATCCATCGCTTAGTTTAGTTTAGTTTAGAGATGCAACGCGGAAACAGGCCCTACGGCCCACCGGGTCCGCGCCGACCAGCGATCCCCGCACTTTAACACTATCCTACACACACATAGAAACCTAGAAAATAGGTGCAGGAGTAGGCCATTCGGCCCTTCGAGCCTGCACCGCCATTCAATATGATCATGGCTGATCATCCAACTCAGTATCCTGTACCTGCCTTCTTTCCATGCCCCCTGATCCCTTTAGCCACAAGGGCCACATCTAACTCCCCCTTAAATATAGCCAATGAACTGGCCTCAACTACCTTCTGTGGCAGAGAGTTCCAGAGACACAAGGGACAATTTACAATTTTACCAAGCCAATTAACCTACAAACTTGGACGTCTTTGCAGCTCTCTCAGTCTGAAGAAGGGTCTCGACCTGAAACGTCACCTATTCCTTCTCTCCAGAGATGCTGCCTTACCCACTGAGTTACTCCAGCGCTTTGTGTCTTCCTTCGGCGTAAACCAGCATCTGCAGTTCCTTCCTACACATGGTGATCTACAGGTAGAGCAAACACAGAGTGAAAGGAGTGTAAGTAGAGGAGAAACCAAATGATTTATTGGAAGTGAATCATTGCTAAGATCAGAGACAGGTCATTATTCTCTTTATAAGTGAGGAATGCTGCTGCCTGTCCCCCCGCTGCGTTACTGCAGCATTTTGTGTCTATCCTCGGTGTAAACCAGCATCTGCAGTTCCTTCCTACACATCAGAAATTCCCATGTGTACATCGGGCAGATTCATGTTGTACTCTGAATACCCCAATAGTTGAAAGGCTTACTGTAGGTTAAGCATAAAATATGCCTCCTTTGCTTACACATGTAACATACTGATGGCCTGATGGTGATGTGTCTTTATGCCCCTGTCCCACTTAGGAAACCTGAACGGAAACCTCTGGAGACTATGCGCCCCAGCCAAGGTTTCCGTGCGGTTCCCGGAGGTTGCAGGTGGTTGCCGGAGGATGCAGGTAGTGGAAGCAGGTAGGGAGACTGACAAAAACCTCCGGAACAATCCCGTTGCTCCAAAAATCTGTCATAAACTCCATTAAATGATTGAGATCAGTGCACACTGTTGTATTCATGTTGCAACCAAACATTATGACTTGAGGGTACACAAAAATGCTGGAGAAATTCAGCGGGTGCAGCAGAATCAATGGAGCCAAGGAAATAGGCGACATTTCGGGCCGAAACCCTTCTTCAGACTGATGGGGGGTGGGGGGGAGAAGGAAGGAAAAAGGGAGGAGGAGGAGCCCGAGGGCGGGGGGATGGGAGGAGACAGCTCGAGGGTTAAGGAGGGGGAGGAGACAGCAAGGGCTAGCAAAACTGGGAGAATTCAACGTTCATGCCATCCGGACGCAAGCAACCCAGGCGGAATATGAGGTGCTGTTCCTCCAATTTCCGGTGTTGCTCACTCTGGCAATGGAGGAGACCCAGGACAGAGAGGTCGGATTGGGAATGGGAGAATGTCAAAATTATGACTTGAGTCCTACTTGAGCCATTCCTGGAGTCATTGGTTAGCTCCTGATTCAATTGACTATCCCAATACTTTTACCCCATTAGTGAAGCCCTATTTTAGCTTCTCAGCAAGAGATAATGTGGTGAGTTTCTTCATAGTAGCAATGGATAGGTTTCTGTGGTCTTGTCCGCCACCTCCCCTCTGAAAGAACTTGTATCTGTGTTGCCTTGATACTCGCTAAGCAAAATTGAAACGAGAGCTCACATGTCTTGGTGTGCAGGTTCACCATGGAACAACTGGCAAGCCATAGTCCCAAGCCACACAGTGGTGCAGTGGTGTGTTCATTGCATGCTGCCCAGATGAAAATGAAATCCCTCCACATATTCCAAGGGACGATACAATGGATACTTACTTTTCACAGCATTAATAGAGAAGAAGAGAAGAAGGTCATAAGGCCATGTGATAGAAGTAGAATTTAACCATTCGGCCCATCAGCCTAATTCACCATTCAATTGTGGCTGATAGAAACATAGAAACATAGAAAATAGGTGCAGGAGTAGGCCATTCGGCCCTTCGAGCCTGCACCGCCATTCAATATGATCATGGCTGATCATCCAACTCAGTATCCTGTACCTGCCTTCTCTCCATACCCCCTGATCCCTTTAGCCACAAGGGCCACATCTAACTCCCTCTTAAATATAGCCAATGAACTGGTCTCAACTACCTTCTGTGGCAGACAGTTCCACAGACACAAGGGACAATTTACAATTTTACCAAGCCAATTAACCTACAAACTTGGACGTCTTTGCAGCTTTCTCAGTCTGAAGAAGGGTCTCGACCTGAAACGTCACCTATTCCTTCTCTCCAGAGATGCTGCCTTACCCACTGAGTTACTCCAGCACTTTGTGTCTTCCTTCGGCGTAAACCAGCATCTGCAGTTCCTTCCTACACATGGTGATCTACAGGTAGAGAGAACACAGAGTGAAAGTAGTGTAAGTAGAGGAGAAACCAAATAATTTATTGGAAGTGAATCATTGCTAAGAGCAGAGACAGGTCATTATTCTCTTTATAAGTGAGTAATAATCTGGCTTTGCTTTTAGAAATGATTCACGTACGATAAATTATTTTGCATTGTATTGGCTGTTTTGCAGGCAAAGTCAAATTAACTTGTGTTGGAAGGAAAAAAGTTGCAAGTGTGGAAACCACACATTGCGTTGGATCACGGAAGCTCTCAACCACAAGCTATCTACACCCACCATTTATTTTGAGAGGGCTTATATACAAAAACAAGGAGGTAATGCTGAGGCCGCATTTGGAATATTGTGAGCAATTTTGGGCGCCCTATCTGAGGAAGGATGCGCTGGCTCTGGAGAGGGTCCTGGGGGGGGGGGTTTACATGAATGATCCCAGGAATGAGCAGGTTAACATATGATGAGCATCTGACGGCACTGGGCCTGTACTCACTGCAGTTTAGAAGGTTGAGGGGGGACCACATTGAGAACGAGGTACAGGAGAGTGGAAGGCTTGGTTAGAGTGGAGGTGGAGAGGATGTTTCTGCTAGTGGGAGAGTCTAGGACTAGAGGTCATAGCCTCAGAATTAAAGGATGTTCTTTTCGGGAGGAGGAATTGTATTAGTCATAGGGTGGTGAATCTGTGGAATTCTGTGCCACAGAAGGCTGCGGAGGCCAAGTCAGTAGATCTTCTTGCGTGTAGCATGCACAGCCTAAAGTTGTTGGTCAACTCGTTCTATTTAATCTATTTGTTTGTGAACGTCGGGTTGATTGTGTAAATAATTTGTTCTAAGCTCCTCCCAGTCTAGTTTCTGCGCTGTATCTCTAAACTAAGCTAAACTAAACTAAAGTCCCAAGGTCTCATTAATAACTAACACCTTGTACAGTATATCCTTGCTATTTCTTTTTGTTCCCTCCTTGTGATTTGAGAAGGAATGCAACTTTTACGCCAGTCCCACCGACCCTTGTATGTTGCCATGGATACGGATGCTTTCCTCTGTACCCCGTGAGTTTTTTGGCAATAGGCTGATTGTTTTTGCCTGCTTTTGAAAGTGCCAATTTTGGAACAGAGTATTAATCTCATATGGAAATTCAGAGAGCTGTTGCACCGTGTGCTGCTTCGCCGGGATTGCAACGTAACCTGCAGGGAATTCAGATTCTTATTTCAATCAGGCCACTTCCAGACAAAACAAACTGCGTGTGAGAGAGGAAAAAAAAAGACCAAGAGAATGCTGCTGAAAAACAAATCCCGTAAATTGCAAAATGTTATTCTTGCTTCATGCACGTCTGAATATCTTCAGACCCAGTAACTGTTGAAAAACGACTGCAGAAATTCTGAAGATAGATAGATATAATATGTTGCTCCAAAGGCTCCCCCTGTCCCACTGTACGAGTTCATTCCAAGAGCTCTCCCGAGTTTAAAAAAAAAAATCAAACTCGTGGTAAGCACGGAGAATGAACGTAGCGGGTACGTCGGAGCTCGGGGACGTCTCTTAGCGGCTCGTAACGCTAACCGCAGGTACTCGGGAAGACTCGCTAACGGCAGGTAAGCACGGGAAAGAATCGTGAAGATTTTTCACCATGTTGAAAAATGTCCACGAGAGCCCCGAGTACCGACGAGCGGCCATTACCGTAAATCTCCGAGTTCGAATCAGGGCAAACTCGGGAGAACTCTTTGAATGAACTCGTACAGTGGGACAAGGCTTTAACTCATCGAGTCATGCTGCCTGTCCGTTGAGTTACTCCAGCATTTTGTGTCCTATCTTTGGTATAAACCTACATCTGCAGTTCCTTTTTACTATTGCATAAATTCTTATCAGATTGATGTGGAAATGATCTGTTTCCAGTAAGTAAGTACAGTTTCCAGCTAGCCTGGCAGTAAACTATCTTTGAAAAGCTCTTAGTTTAGTTCGGAGAAAGAGACGCTTCGTCCCACCAAGTAAGTCCACATCAACCAGCGATTCTCTGCACACTAATTCTATCCCACTCACTCAGGACAGTTTACAGAAGCCAATTCACCTACAAACCTGCACGTCTCTGGAGTTTGGGAGGAAGCCGAAGCACCCGGAGACAACTCACGCGGTCACTGGGAGAACTTGCAAACTCCACACAGACAGCACCCGCGGTCAGGATCGAACCCATGTGCAGATCACTGTGGAACGTGGTAAAGAATGTTTGTAAAGAGGTTTCACAGTTACAGTTGCAGTAGCGTGTGGCAGGCATGGCCAGACGCCACTCCAACAGTTCCCATGCTCCACCACACTATGACTTTACATCACCGAGTTCAATCAATGTTTAGTTTTGCCCAAAAGTTATTCTTCAGTTTAGTTCAGAGATGCAGCGCGGAAACAGGAACTTTGACCCACCGAGTCCGTGCCGACCAGCGATCACCCTACACTAGTTCTATCCTACACACACTAGGGACAATTTACAGAAGCCAATTAACCTACAAACCTGCACGTCTTTGGAATGTGGGAGGAAACTGGTGAAAACCCATGCAGGTAATGTACAAACTCCGTATAAACATCACTTGTAGTCAGGATCGAACCCGGGTCTCTGGCGCTGTGAGGCAGCAACTCTACCGCGGCGCCACCGTGCCACCGTATGTTGCACTACCCCAAATGCTGCTTCTAGACCATCAGCTTCTCATCGAACAGTCACTATTTCTAGCTGGTACTTTATCCTTACAAAAGAGTCATCAGCTCAGCATCTAATACTTCCGTTTCAGACGGTTCTGCCTGCATGCAAAAAGCTGCTCCAGCAAATGCCTTTATTCCTTCTTTTCACAGAGCACATGGAGCAACTGAGTAATGACCTCTCCTTCTCACTTAACGTCTCCTTGAGATTCCTAGACGACTCCTTGAGATTAATTAATGATTCCTGACACAATCTTGCAAGCACGCCTCGCTTCTAACACTGCATGCCAGCGACGATCCAGGCTTCTGTTAGTCCCTGTTACAAGGCAATCCTTGCAAATCTGTTTATCAAATCAAAGGACTCCACTTCACAAGAGCAGGTATCAATTAAGCAACCAGGTGAGTTTACAAGTTGGAATTTGCAAGTGTAGAAACTTACAGAATAACAAGTTGGGGTCAGAAGAAGGGTCCCAACCCGAAATGTCACCGATCTGATCCATGTCGTCCTGAGATGCTGCCTGACATGCTCAGTTACTCCAGCACTTTGTGTTTTTTCCTTCGCAAACCAGCATCTGCACTTCTCTGTGTCTCCAATGAGTGGATTGAGTTTTGCGAGTTCCCCTAGCTGATATAGGCATCACTAATTTAAACAAGCATCTCTTCAGAATGAAATGACACAATATCAAGAGTCAAGAGTGTTTAATTGTCTTATGTCCCAGATAGAACGATGACATTCTTACTTGCAGCAGCACAACAGAATATGCAAACAGAGTGCACTGTAAACAATATAATAAACAAGAAAAAAATGTTCAGTGTGTGTATATATATATATGTGTGTGTGTGTGTATATATGCTTGTATATGTACTGTATACACTGTATATATACATACACACTCACTCACACTCACATACATACATATGATTTGAGAATTAAGGGACAGAAGTTTAGGGGTAACATGAGGGGGAACTTCTTTACTCAGAGAGTGGTAGCTGTAAGGAATGAGCTTCCAGTGGAAGTGGTGGAGACAGGATCGATTTTATCATTTAAAAATAAATTGGATAGGTATATGGACGGGAAAGGAATGGAGGGTTATGGTCTGAGTGCAGGTAGATGGGACTAGGGGAGAGTAAGTGTTAGGCACGGACTAGAAGGGCCGAGATGGCCTGTTTCCGTGCTGTAATTGTTATATGGTTATATGTATATATATATGTACATATATACATATACATACATAATAGACACACACATCCATATAGAAACAAACAAACTAAATAGTGCAAAAGGAGAGAATCAATGCCCACAAGGCTACGTAGTTTGGAGCTTATTTGGAGGTTGTAGTGTTTAATAGCCTGTAGTTATTCATAAAGGAGTGAGTTCAGATTCTAAGATTCAGATCTGGTTAATTGATCCAAGTCGAGCTCATCCATTGCTCACTTCTTGTAACAACTGGTTGGTTAAAGATCCAGAAATTAAAAAGAAGGGCTATTCTTTTATTATTTGATAATATTCTATTATTCCAAATAATGGAAAATAATTTCTCTAACTTCAACTAACCCTTGCATCCCCTCTCTCTCCATCCCTCCCCTACCCATGGTAATTGGCTTCAGTCATCTTGTTGAGTCTCATTGTCTGCAACTCATTTTCAACTAGTCCCTAGCTAACAATGGCCTATTTTCTTTATCATAGTTACTTTTTTAGCATACAATACCTTTAATTCATTTGTTCTATATCTCTCAATATCACTGTCTATGTCTCACATTTCCTTCCCGTCAGTCTGAAGAAGGGTCTCGACCCGAAACGCCACCTATTCCTTTTCTCCAGAGACGCTATCTGACCCGCTGAGTTACTCCAGTATTTTGTGTCTACCTTTGGTTTAAACCAGCATCTGCGGTTTCTTCCCACACAGATCACACTTTAACCTCTTTTACTAATGCCCCTGTCTCACTTTGGAAACCTGAACGAAAACCTCTGGAGTCTTTGTGCCCCACCCAAGGTTTCCGTGCGGTTCCCGGAGGTTTTTGTCAGTCTCCCTACCTGCTTCCACTACCTGCAACCCCCTGCAACCTCCGGGAACCGCACGGAAACCTTGGGTGGGGCGCAAAGTCTCCAGAGGTTTCCGTTCAGGTTTCCTAACTGGGACCGGGGCATTACTCTCACAGGACTGCCAAGCGTCTTTCAACGTACACACACATTAGCAAAATGGAATCCTTTAAATTTGGGTTAATTATTTTATAGACGATTTTCTGGGAAGCGCCGAGCAGCATCTGTTGTTTCCCTCTGTCCAATGTGTGTTGTTACTTTAATGAGCAGGACCATGCATCTGCAGGAAGGTCGCTGGTGCGGGCCTCCCTGACACTTTCAATTATAGCCGTTGCTCTGTTTTTCGTTCATAGCGACATAGAACAGAGGTCCTGTCTACATTCTTGATTATATATAGAGAACATACCGAAATAGTTGGAAAGGAACAGGGTGTAACCCTATTATTCGGATTGAAATTCTCCCAAGTCGACCCTCCAGGTGGCTCGGCCATTTGAGCAGACAAGTATTTAATTATTGTTGTCCAATTCGGCTAGATTTCCTCTAAGTGGGTGGACTTTATTAACTCTTGGCCAGGCAGCTTGATAGATGACTTCCAGAATGTGGCAACACAGATTCAACATCTGTACCAAAGAGCTCAACTCATTCCCAATATGATCGGGTGGTACCAAGAACAGGGCAACTAACCTTCTCCCCGCTAAATTCACAGCGAGGGTTATACCCAAATAACATTACATGTCTTCTGCTTAAGAAGGAACTGCAGATGCTGGAAAATCGAAGGTAGACAAAAATGCTGGAGAAACTCAGCGGGTTGTGAGACAGCATCTATGGAGCGAAGGAAATAGGCAACGTTTCGGGTTGAAACCCTTCTTCACACTGATGTAAGGGTGGGGGAGGCGGGAGGAAGAAAGGAAGAGGTGGAGCCAGAGGGTCGAGGGAGAGCTGAGAAGGGGAGGAGAAATTAAGGACTACCTGAAATTAGAGAAGTCAATGTTCATACCGTTGAGGTGCAAACTGCCCAAGTGAAATATGAGATGCTGCTCCTCCAATTTACGGTGGGACTCACTCTGAACATCGAGGAGGCCCATGACAGAAAGGTCGGATTCGGAATGGGAGGGGGAGTTGAAGTGCTGGTGTCTCCAGCACACGAAGAAGGGTTTCGGCCCAAAACGTTGCCTATTTCCTTTGCTCCATAGATGCTGTCACACCCGCTGAGTTTCTCCAGCACTTTTGTCTACCAAGGGACAAGACGAGGCTGCCCCTCATGGCGCCACATGCTGGGATATGGGATTATGGCATCATATTGTAAGAGTGAGCTAAACCATTGGTTTCCACTTGAAAATGACAAAACATTGGTTTGGAGCCAGCCAGAAAATTACGTTTAATTCTGGACATCCCATTTTAGAAAGGAATTGGAACTCTTGGAAAAGGTCAAGGGACCAAAGACTGAATACTAAAATAGATGGCATCTGATCATGGCCTGACACAAACTCATATTAATTTGCTGCCTCATGCATTCTAGACATCTTCAGATAAAGGCCAACATTCCATTAGACTTTCTATTGCCATCTACCATTGTCAGAAGGGTCTCGACCCTGAAACGTCACCCATTCCTTCTCTCCAGAGATGCTGCTGCCTGTCCCGCTGAGTTACTCCAGCATTTTGTGTCTATCTTCGGTTTAAACCAGCATCTGCAGTTCCTTCCCATACCCTTGTTTATTGATTTGTAACACAAGGAAACTCATTTTTTTCACTTTTAATCCAGGCTTATTATATAAATAGTCTGATTTGTCTCTCACACTTTCATATTTGGACACCTCGCATCTGCGCGCAATAAATCCTGCCCATTTTCATCCTTTCCCCATTTATTTCATCTGTTTCTATCTCTTTGTCATTTTCTGCTCTCTCTCTTTCAAAAAAATATTGAGCGGTTCTTAAGATTGGCGCCAAAGAAACGTTCGAAGGCATTTCATATTTCAGGACTGAGCGGGAAGATAGCCATTAAGGACATTTGGATTTTGAAACGGTCTTATAATGGCAAGGAGAAAGATGTAGGAATAGATGCACTCTGGGTTGTTGTCTGGAAAGGAGGAAATTCTTGAAAGATTCAATGATAGTTAGGAAGAAAGAGAGCAGGCTAGATTCAGAGGATTGGAGCAATCAAGAGGGACACTGGTAAAACACAAAGTGCTGGAGCAACGCAACTCAGCGGGTCGGGCAGCTTCTCTGGAGGGAATGGATTTGCGATGCTTCAGGTCGGGACCTTTCCTTACGAGAGACATTGAAGGACCTGTTGTGCGGGGGGTGGGGGGGGTGTATTTTGTCACTTTGTCAGCGCCTTAGGTGGCCGCTATTTGTATACATTGCGTATACAAGCAAAGAATTTCACTGTGCCTTGTGACATGTGACAATAAAGTATTCCTATTCCAATCCACACAGGGCTGGTAGAGTTAAGGGAGGAGAAGAATGTTGAGTAAATCACACATACTCACTGATCTGGTATAACAATATTTAATGAGTAACGTATACAACACACTACAGTATGTTACTCCTACCATGCAGCAGTACTGACTGGCGGCACATGTCAGGTTGTGATATTATGAATGGTGTGGTAGTAGGGGGAGCTTATAACAATAAGGCACTACCTTGGTTAGTAAGTAAAGTAATGGCCCTGTCCCACGGTACGAGTTCATTCCAAGTGCTCTCCCGAGTTTAAAAAAAATCAAACTCGTGGTAAGCACGGAGAATGAACGTAGCGGGTACGTCGGAGCTCGGGGATGTCTCTTACCGGCTCGTACCGCTAACGGCAGGTACTCGGGAAGACTCGCTAGTGGCAGGTAAGCACGGGAAGACTCGTGAAGATTTTTCAACACGTGAAAAATGTCCACGAGAGCCCCGAGTACCGACGAGTGGCCATTACCGTAAATCTCCGAGTTTGAATCAGGGCAAACTCGGGAGAGCTCTTGGAATGAACTCGCACCGTGAGATAGGGCCATTACCAATCTACAAGGACCTAGAAGAATTTGCAAACCAACATATCATTTAACGAGGTGCAGGAAGGGAAACTAGTGGGGATAATGAATATGTTGACATTTTTGCAGGGAGAAGACAAGAAGTGTTGAGCTCTGCTGCTGATGTTGGAAGAACAATGAGGACGTCAAGGTCACCAGGAGAAGGTGAGCTGTACCACCATTGTGGAAACAAACCTGGAGACATATCTACATAAGAATGCTGGAGAAACTCAGCGGGTGCAGCAGCATCTATGGAGCGAAGGAAATAGGTAACGTTTCGGGCCGAAACCCTTCGTCTGACGAAGGGTTTCGGCCCGAAACGTTACCTATTTCCTTCGCTCCATAGATGCTGCTGCACCCGCTGAGTTTCTCCAGCATTTTTATGTACCTTCGATTTTCCAGCATCTGCAGTTCCTTCTTGTACGACATATCTACAATTGCACTTCAAGCTAATTGAACTTTAGCTTGGAGCTCTGCTTTCTAAAAGATGGTGATGTTCAAGAAAACATGTTTTGGAATGTTTCTGGCATTGATGGATGTGTTACACTGGCAAGCTTTCGATATTAAGCTACAACATATGAATTCTTTAGTGATCAAGTGAAAGAATCTTCACTCACTACGGCCAGATGCAGCCAACATTGGAGTTGTCAGCCCTGAACTGATTATTTATTTTTAAGCATCAAATAAGAAAATATTTAAGTTTGGATTTTAAACTATTAAGCTGCTCTCCAGCGTATTTGATTTGATTTGTGTCGCAAAACTATTCTTGTGGAAGGCACATTAGGACAAAGTAGCGTGCACCCCACAAGGCCATGACATTAAGAGCAGAATTAGGCCATTCGGCCCATCGAGTCTTCCCTACCTTTCGATCATGGCTGATCTATTTTCACTCTCAACCCCATTGCCATAAGGTCATAAGGTCATAAGGGATAGGAGCAGAATTAGGCCATTCGGCCCGTCAAGTTTACTCCACCATTAGATCATGGCTGATGTATTTTTCCTCTCAACCTCATTCTCCTGCCTTCTCCCCGGAATCTTTGATGCCCTTACAAACCAAGACTATCAATCTCGGACACATCATCCATCGCCTGTCCATTCCCTTCACAGATATTGCCCGACCCGCTGAGTTCCTCCAAAACCAATTGTTTTTCTCAAGATCTCAGCATCTCAGCAACTCCTTGTATCTTCATTAGGGCTGATGTTTGACTTTCTAACCGAGAAGCAAGTTCTTCGGAACAAAGGACCTGGGTAGTTTCTAAAACGAGGAGCCAGAACTATGCCCAGTCGAGAAATCGATCCTGTAAGCAGTGAAAGCCCTCAAGTCCGCAGTCACAACATATTTGGTGATGTCTTAGATTAATCTGTTTTAATATTCACTCTGATCCGAAGACATCTACAGACATTAGGGAGGATGAAATTAATAATGTCAAGTAGCTGATCTGGAATTACGTTCCAGACACTAGAACATGACTAATAATTTGACCAGTAACACGATCCATCTATTAGTGTGGTTCAAAGCCTATTTGATCCAACTGACAGCAAGCCAGCACAAATCTCAGTCATTAAAGTATTCCACATAGATCTGATATCGGAACATTGTGTCCTTGTATGCTATATTCCGTGGACATTCCAGTAACTGGTAATGAGTTGTTTTATTAGGTTGACTAACCCTTTAAATGAGCAAACACTTCAACCTATCCAAACTGAAAAATAAATCCTGCGAATCAATGCTTGTAAAATTAACTAAACCCTATCTGCTTTTCTGAATTCGTACAAAATAGCCCCACGGCCGTTTGAGTCGTAGATTACTTTTGATAATTTTATAACCATAAGTGATAGGAGCAGAATTAGGCCATTCGGCCCATCATGTCTACGGACAATAAAACACTCCTGAGTCTTGCGGTCCAATGGCCTCAATGGATCAGAATTAGTAAGATTTGATTTTAGTGATTTTTGATTTGACTTCGTGATTTTTGAAATGGAATTATTAAACAAAGCTTGCCATCAAATTGCTCCGTTATTTTATTTTCCCTACTTCATTGTGTAGTAAACAATGATGATTCCAAAGGGAACAATCTGCACCTTATGTATTTAAATGGATACAAATTTGCGACTTAACCACTTGTGTTGTAAAAAGGCACAAAAGTCCGCAACTTACCAGCAAGTATTGGATACAATTGTGTAGACAATCAGATGAGGGATCGGCCATGTACATAAGAGGATTGTGACGCTCTAGAATTCTCCTCTCCTGACATCTTTGAATGCTCGGTTTGTCCATAAGTTCTAGGAGCTGAATGAGGCCATTCGGCCCATCAGATCCAATCTGCCATCCAATCATGGCGGATCAATCTTTCCCTCACAACTCCATGTTTTATTGTCATATGTTCCCAAAACGGAACAATAAAATTCTTACTTGCAAACCCTGAAAACCCTGAAACAACAGACATGTAAACATAGTACTCTGTAAAAGCTGTAATAAACATCAAGAAAAGGTCAGTATATATATGTGAAAACAGACAAATAAATAAACAATAATAGTATATGTGACTGATGGGCTACATTGCCGAGAACTATATTCTGCACTCTATATAGTATCTTCTCCGTTGCTCTATCTATTGTACTTGAGTTTGAACTGATTGCATCCATGTGTGGTATCTCTGATCTGTTTGGAAGGGCAGGCAAGGAAAGCTTACACTCTACCTCGCTGGTACATGTGGCACCCATACAATTAAAAGTAAACCAAAATGATCTTTGTAGCAATATTTCAACATCATTTATGTGGTTTAAGTATTAATTTAAAATTTAGAGTCATAGGGTCATAAAGTGATACAGCGTGGAAACAGGACCTTCAGCCCAACTTGTCCACACCAGCCAACATGTCCCATGGGGGCCCTCGGTGGGGGTCCCTCTACGCAGGGATTCTCCCCCTCTGCATTGGGGACCTGGGATGGAGGGTACTGCACCGAGGGTGTTCCCTGTAACCTGTTTCTCTCGCGGCTCACAGACTCGCAGGCCGCCTGCCCTACTTGTGCGGGCTGGAAGAGTCTGTGTACCTCGTGTACATGGAGTGCGTGAGGCTGCAGCCACTGTTTCAATACCTAAAGGGGCTGCTCCTTGCCTTCTGGCTGCATTTTTCACCCACCATCCTCATCTTTGGACACCCTGTGCGTAGGGGAGAGGGTAATAATAATAATAATGGATGGGATTTATATAGCGCCTTTCTAATACTCAAGGCGCTTTACATCACATTATTCATTCACTCCTCAGTCACACTCGGTGGTGGTAAGCTACTTCTGTAGCCACAGCTGACCTGGGGCAGACTGACGGAAGCGTGGCTGCCATTCTGCGCCTACGGCCCCTCCGACCACCACCAATCACTCACACACATTTACACACAGGCAAAGGTGGGTGAAGTGTCTTGCCCAAGGACACAACGACAGTATGCACTCCAAGCGGGATTCGAACCGGCCACCCTCCGGTCGCCAGCCGAACACTTAGCCCATTGTGCCATCTGTCGTCCCAAGGATAGGGCTGAAGATGTCCTGGTTGGGTTGCTCCTGGTCCTGGCCAAGCTGGCCATCCGCGAGTCAAGGCGCCAGGCGGTGGAGGGCTCTACCCGAGCCGGCTGCCTGCCCCTTTTCTGGGGATACGTCCGTGCCCGGGAGGGGTTAGAAAGGGAATACGCCCTGTCCACGGGCACCCTGGGGGAGTTCCGGGACCGCTGGGCTCCGCAGCGTGTTGAATGCATCTTTGACAAGGAGTGTAAAATAGCTGTATAGCGGATTATTAAAGATATTTATTTGTATTGTTTTATGGTGGTGGGTTCCTCTTCACCTTAAACCAATGCCCTCTTGTCCTCGATTCACATACTCTTGGTAAGAGACTCTGTGCTTCTACCCGATCTGTTTCTCTCGTGATTTAACACCCCTCTATAAGATCAACCCTCATCCTCCTGTTCTCCAATATTTCTTGGAACATTTATAGTCTGTTTCATTTTAATAATTTTAAATGGCATTCAGAGACATTTAAGTTATTTGCTTTTCTGATATAAAGCTGGAGGCGGGTGTTCCGCTGGCTATCAAAATCTTTGAAAATGATGGGGAACTCTACACCACAGACCTCACTGCTAGGATCTGGGAAATTTCAAAACAGCAGGAACGCAAGTGGAGACATAAACTTGGACGCGGAACTGTTACGGGGCAGCAATCAACACTGCAGCAACCTCAGCAATTATTGGAACCTGATGGGATTCGACAGAAATGTCCATTAACTTTTAGAACTAGTTAATCATAATCACTGAAATAACCAGATACCATCAGTTAATTTCCCTCAAAGGCTAGCTTGACCAAAATCAGTTCCAAAATGCCAGCAGAACAGGAAAAGCTGTGGAAGTGAAAATTTTCACGAGGGCTCACAGCAAAACGAAGCATTTAAATGATGTCGGGATTTACTCTAGGTCTGGTTTTGCACGGCTGTGCACAAGATTAACGGTGCCTTGCGCGAGAGCTCAGGGGTGTCCATTTCAAGGAGATGTGCGCGGCAAGGTTTAACCCACAGAGGGCGGTGGGGGCCTGGAATGCATTGTCAGGGGTGGTGGTGGAGGCAGATACGTGAGTGGCGTTTAAGAGGCGTTTGGATGGGCGCGTGGACGTGCAGGGAATTGAGGGATTTGGATGACGAACAGGCAAATGAATTCCGCCCAACAGCATCATGTTCGGCACAAACATTCAGTTTAGTTTATGTCACGTGTGCTGAGGTACGGTGAAATGCTTTTGTTGCGTGCTAACCAGTCAGCGGAAAGACAACACATGATTACAATCCAGCGATTCACAGTGTACAGATACATGGGAAGGGAATAATGTTTAGTGCAAGGTAAAGCCAGTGAAGTCCGATCAAGGATAGTCCAAGGGTCACCAATGAGGTAGATAGTAGTTCAGGACTGCTCTCTGGTTGTGGTAGGATGGTTCAGTTGCCTGATAATGGTTGGGAAGAAACTGTCCCTGAATCTGGAGGTGCGCATTTTTACACTTCTGTACCTTTTGCCCGATGGGAGAGGAGAGAAGAGGGAGTGGCCAGGGTCCGACTCGTCCTTGATTATGCTGCTGGCCTTGCCGAGGCAGCGTGAGGTATAAATGGAGTCAATGGAAGGGAGGTTGGACAGAAATGCTGGAGAAACTCAGCGGGTGAGGCAGCATCTATGGAGCGAAGGAAAAAGGCGATGTTTCGGGTCGATACCCTTCTTCAGACTGATGTGAGGGTGGGGGGGGTGGGGGGGGGGAAGAAAGGAAGAGGTGGAGACAGTGGGCTGAGGAAGAGCTGAGAAAGGGGGGAGAAAGTAGGGGCTACCTGAAATTAGAGAAGTCAATGTTCAACGGAGCCTTGCCTCAGACAGAGAATCCTTTACATGGATTCTTTACATGGAACAAACTGCATTTCATTGTCTCTGTACTGTACACTGCCAATGACAATTAAAGTTGAATCTGAATCTGAATAGGTTGGTTTGTGTGATGGTCTGGGCTGCGTCCACAATTCGCTGCGATTTCTTGCCAGCATTGTGGGCCAAAGCACCCTTTCCAATGTTCTACTTTCATGGTCTCACACCCATCTCATGGGCACAGCTCCATCAGGCAGCACCTGGAAAATGTACTCAGCAAACAGAATGGAATGATGGGGAAGATTGCAGTTCTGTAAAAGAACACTAGCAGTCAATTGGCATTTGAGGAGAGCTAGCTGTCTGTGCAAACTGAGGTTGGCAAAAGTATGTTTAAAAGTAGAAATCATGTGGCACTTTCCTTAACCCAGTCTGCACTATTGTAGCCCAAGAGAGCCAATACTCAAGAGTTTAAGAAGGAACTACAGATGCTGGAAAATCGAAGGTACACAAAAATGCTGGAGAAACTCAGCGGGTGCAACAGCATCTATGGAGCGAAGGAAATAGGCAACGTTTCGGCCCGAAACGTTGCCTATTTCCTTCGCTCCATAGATGCTGTTGCACCCGCTGAGTTTCTCCAGCATTTTTGTGTACCTTCAATACTCAAGAGTGTTTAATTGCTATATGCACTGACAATTGAGACATCAAATTCTTACTTGTAGCCGTGTAAAGAGCTGGAAACACGACACATGCATAATTACATATAGCAATTAAAAATTTAATAACACTAATAGTAGATAGCCATAATAGCGCAAAAATCTAAATCCGTAGTGCAATCAAAGACACAGTCCACAGAAGTCCATCATTGCTGAGGTTAGCATCGTGTAGGGGAGAGGCTATTCTTGAACCTAGTGGTCATGTTTCTCCGGCTTCTGCACCATTCTCCTGAAGATTGAAGCGGAATGTGAGTGTGCCCAGGATGGTGTGGGTCTTTGATGATATTGGCTGCCTTTTTGAGGCAGCGCCTCCTGTAGATCCCTTCGATGGTGGGGAGGCCAGTACCTGTGACAGACCGGGTGGTGTCTCCAAAGTCTCGCTGTCGTCTCCATCGTCCCTGGGCATTTCCCCAGTTGCTGAACCACGCAGTGTCAGAAAGTTGTTGAAAACCACAATATTTTACACTCCCACATTTTTAAAGCATTAAAAATGTTCAGCGTTGGGGAAAGAGAGGTAACTGAGTTTGTTAACAGCAAATTAGAAACTGGCAAACAATCCGAAAAAATATATCCTTATATATGAGGATTATCCTACCTTCAGTATTGCACTTAAAATGTAATGGTTTTAAAAGTAGAATATCTTTTATTTGTGGCGTCAGCTGATGGTCAGACCACTTGCGGGGCCTTACATCACCGCCCCGCGCGGCTTGGAATGGCCGCGGGACTTTGCTAGCGCCCGCCGGGGGCTCCAACAACAAGACCCGGAGCGTGGCCTTGCATCACCCGGCGAGGCGTTAATGGCCGCGGGACAATTGCCATCGCCCGCCGGGGGCTTTGACTCTGACTCTGACATCGGGAGGGGAATGGGAAGTGCAGGGGAGAGATAAGTCTTTGCCTTCCATCACAGCGAGGAGGAGATGCGCTGTGATGGATGTTTGTGTAAATTGTGTTGTGTCTTGGTTCTTGTGTGTATGACTGCAGGAACAACATTTCGTTTGAACCTCAATGGGGTTCAAATGACAAATAAATTGTATTGTATTGTATTGTAATAACTCAGTATGTTAGAGGACCAAACTTGCATGTACACCAACCATGTAATGTCTGAAAAAAGCAACCGTTTGTTCACCACCTTTGGTACCGCTATGTATTATTATTTTCAGTTGAAGCACAGAGCAAGGAAGGTTGAACAAAGAGTAGCACGGTGGCGCAGCGGTAGAGTAGCTGTCTTACAGTGCCAGAGACCCAGGGTTCGATCCTGACTACGGGTGCTGTCTGTATGGAGTTTGTATGTTCTCCCCGTGACCTGTGTGTGTTTAAAATGCCCCTAGTGTGTAGGATAGCACTAGTGTACGGGGTGGTCGCTGGTTGGTGTGGACTCAGTGGGCCAAAGGGCCTGTTTCCACGCTGTATCTTTACAAACTAATGTAAGGTGTAAAGACCCTAATCCTACCCTGGCAATAGGTCACAGCCGTTCACCTCGTGCAACCGTAGACTTGTTTATTTCCCAAATTGCGTTTTTGCTTTAATGTCCTCTTTAGTTTAGTTTAGAGATACAGTGTGGAGACAGGACATTCGGCCTACCGAGTCAGCACCCACCAGCGATCCCCGCACGCTAACACTATTGTGCACACTGAGGACAATTTACAATTATACCAGGCCAGTTAACCTACAAACCTGTATATCTTTGGAGTGTGGGAGGAATCCGGAGATCCCGGAGAAAACCCACGTGCTCACAATCACAATCAATCAAAATTATAATTTATTAGCCAAGTATGTTTTGCAACATGCAAGGAATTTCATTTGCCAAGTCAGTCATACAAATAAAAAGCAATGGAACACACAAAATACATTTTAATATCAACATCCACCACAGTGACTCCTCCACATTCCTCACTGAGATGGAAGGCAAAAATAAGTTCAAATCTCTTCCTTTCTTTGTTCTCCCGCAGTCAGGGGCCTCGAGCCCTCCGTTGACGGGACGATCTTGACTCCCGCAGCCGGCGGTGTTTGGGCCCACCGCATCAGGGCGATCAGCTCCTGCAACGGGGGGATGTCAGCTCCCCCGCGCCGGCGATCGGACCCCGGGATGGGGCAGGTCGAGCCTCTGCGTCGTTGGACCTTCCCGACTCGGCCTCTCCCGAGACTGCGAGCTCTCGATGGTAAGTCCGCAGGCCGCGGTTGGAGTGATCCCAGGCAAGGGATCGGCTCCGATGTTAAGTCCTGCCGTGGAGCTCAAGTCAGTCAGAGGAGGCCTCCTGCTCCATCGATGGTCGGCCGCAGAGTGACCGGAGATGCGACCCGGAAAAAAATCACATCTCCGGCAAGGTAAGAAACTGAAAAAAAAAAGTTTCCCTGACCCCCTCCTCCTCCTCCCCCCACATAAAACAAACCGGAGAGCATTTCCACAAAAATTTTAACACACACTAAAAATTAAAAAAAAGATGAAAAAACAGATATACTGTCGGTGGGGCTGCCAATCGTGCGGCGCCCCTGGTGGTATTCCCACCGTGGTCACGGGGAGAAAGTACAAATTGCGTACAGACAAGCACCTGAAGTCAGGATCGAACCCGGGTCTCCGGCACTGCAAGGCAGCAACTCTACCGCTGCGCCACTGAGCCGCCCTGTTCTTTCACATAGTATTCCTTCTTTTAGTAATTTTGTGTAACGTGTGTATAATTTGTTTTTATATGCTTGTCTGAGTCTATCGGCCTGTGATGCTGCTGGAAGATTTCCCTTTGTACCTGGACCTCCCCGTGTCACAATAAATCTGACTTGGCTTGACCAAAAATTCATCTTCTCACCAACTGACTGCCCCCACATCTGGTGCAATGCAGCAGATCTGGTTTTAAGCTTGTATCTTGTTCATTTTGCAGAAAGGGTTTCTATTCCTTGCTTTCCTGGAAGAGATGCAATTGAATTGGCAAAGTTCCTCTGATCCAAAGCTATCCAAGCTGTGTGGCTGTCCAACATACCAGGAGGATTGAGAGCAACAGTGAGATTTAGTATTCTGGCCCATTCCTCTCAATGTTACTAATAGCCCCAAAAATCCTCAGACATAGAATATACTAAAACACAGATCAAAAATGTAACCAACACAATGAGAGGAAAACAAAAGGCCCTCATTCTTTTTGTCATTAAACAAAAAATGTTCGCAAGTCTACCATGACCTGCTTTTTTAATACCATTTTGTAAAACACTTTTATTCATAACATCAATAATAATCCAGAAGGTCTCCTTCATCCCCTCAGGTTGATTGAAGAAACTTTCAAAATATCTCTTCATTTGGTGGCATGAGATGTTTGGGTGCATCCAGATCCAGCAAAATCATCATGAGATTTTAATTCACAAAAGGAATTACACAATCAGACTTTTTGATTTTAACTTTTGGTCCGTGTTGTGGCGATAATAAGCAGTTGGAAAATGCGAAGAATCTTCGACAAGACTTAAAAGGCAATGGTTTTAGCTTGTCACTGCGTCTGCGTTATGCCTGCCCGCATCAGTGCACTAGTGCTTTCACACACTTATTTACGGGGTTTACGAGATTTATGAAGATGTTGCCTGGACTAGAGGGTGTGAGCTATAGGGTTGTGTAGGCTGGGTCTCTATTCCTTGGAGCGCAGAAGGATGAGGGGTGATCCTATAGAGGTGTACAAAATCATGAGAGGAATAGAGTGGGTAGGTGCACACAGTCTCTTGCCCAGAGTAGATGAATCAAGAACCAGAAGACATAGATTCAAGGTGAAGAGGAAAAAATTTAGTAGAAATCTGTGGGATAACTTTTTCCACAGATTCACCAGCCTCTGATTAAAGAGATTCCTCCACATCGCCTTTCTAAAGGTACGTCCTTCTATTTTCATAAGGTCATAAGGAATAAGGAATAAAAGTAGAATTAGGCCTTTCGGCCCATCAAGTCTACTCCACCATTCAATCATGGCTGATCTATCTCTCCCTCCTAACCCCATTCTCCTGCCTTCTCCCCATAATCTCTGACACCCGTACTAATCAAGAATCTATCAATCTCTGCCTTAAAAATATCTGCTGGCTTGGCCTCCACAGACTTCTGTGGCAAAGAATTCCACAAATTCACCACCCTCTGACTAAATAAATTTCTCATCTCCTTCCTAAAAGAACCCTTTAATTCCGAGGCTTTGATCTCTAGTCCTAGACTCTCGCACTAGTGGATACATCCTCTCCACATCCACTCTGTTCAAGCTTTTCACTATTCTGTGCGTTTCAATGAGGCCCCTCATCATTTTGTACTTCCGGTGGCGCTGGTGCCAGCTGCCTCCACCTTCAGCCCGGTATCTTTTTGTTTTTTCGTTTTTTTTTGTTATGTTGAAGTGTGTTTTTTATTTTTTTTTAAATGTTTTGATGTGGGGGAAGAGGGCACGGTAAGGGGGATACCGTCCTTCAGTCGCTTCCTGGAGAGGACGCGACTATTATTCGAGTCGCGTCCTCGCCCCCCCCCCCAGCGGCCTACCTACTGGATTGGCACGGCCTTTCATGCCTGGACCGACCAGAGCTCCAGCAGCGGCGGGACAGCGCTGATACATCGCGGGGCTGGCGATGCCTTACCGGGGATCGCCGTCTGGAGCCCGGAGTGCTGGGCCTGCGGCACCGACATCCTGGAGCTGTGGTTCACGGATCTCCCAACGCGGGCGGCGCTGACAAACATCGTGGGGTCCTGCGACTCTGCCCGGCTCGGCCTGCGGACTCGGGAGCTGCGGACTCCGGTGGGAGGTGGCTGATCGGGAGGTCCGGGCCGCTGAGGAGGATTTTCACCGTCGGGGTTCGGCGTCGGCGTTCCATCAGCCCGGCGTGAGGGCCTGAGCATCGGGCCGCCCGAGGTGGCGACTGCGGGTGCTCGGAAGGCCCCGACCACGGGTGAACATCTGGGAAGATCGGAGGGGAGGCTGGCTGGACTATGGTGCCTTCCTCACCTTGGTGCCATTGTGTTATGTTGTGTCGTGGACTTTGTGTTTGTGCTTTTTTAAAAAAAATTCTATTTTATTTTTAATATGTTTTATTATTTATTTATTATTTATTTATTTTTA
The DNA here is from genome assembly GCF_010909765.2 of Amblyraja radiata. Classification (NCBI taxonomy): domain Eukaryota; kingdom Metazoa; phylum Chordata; class Chondrichthyes; order Rajiformes; family Rajidae; genus Amblyraja; species Amblyraja radiata. The sequence goes on along the minus strand of NC_045987.1, from coordinate 5,845,071 downwards.
TGATACTGACTGTAAAGGGAAATTCATTTCATTGTCTCTAATTGAGACAATGACAATAAATTTGATTACAATACAATACAATACAATTCTTCTAAACTCCAGCGAGTGCAGGCCCATGCCGACAAACGCTGATCGCAGGTTGACCCACTCATTCCTGGGATCATTCTCGTAAACCTCCTCTTTACCCTCTCCAGAGCCAGCACATCCGTCCTCTGATACGGTGCCCAAAAGCATATTCTGAGGCTTTGGCCTCTGGTCCTAGGCTCTCACACTGGTGGAAACATCCTCTCCACATTCACTCCCGGCAAGGCAACTAGACTTCCAAGTCCACACGATCAAACCATTTGTTGTCTCCATTTGTTGGAGATTGAAAGCAAATCTTGGGAATAAGCAGGATTTTTGTCTGAAAATATTTAAATGGTATCATCAAGCATCATCAAGAACCCACACCATCCCGGCCACACACTCATCTCTCCGCTGCTTTCAGGTAGAAGGTACAGGAGCCTGAAATCTGCAACATCCAGGTTCAGGAATAGCTTCTTCCCCACAGCCATCAGACTATTAAACTCAACTCATACAAAATCTGAACTTTAATTAGCCTACTGCACTTTATATGCTTATTTATGTGTGAGTGTATATATATTCAATGGTATATGGATACACTGATCTGTTTTGTATTATTTATGCCTGCAATATTCTGTTGTGCTGCAGCAAGCAAGAATTACATTGTCCTATCTGGGACACATGACAATAAACTCTCTTGAATCTTGAATCTTGAATCTTGCAAACCCCCTCATGGATGATAGCAAGCATTGAAAATATACAGGGTTAATGCAGGGGCACCACAGTGGCACAGTGGTAGAGTTACTGCCTTACAGGGCTTACAGCGCCAGAGACCCGGGTTCGATCCCGACCACAGGTGCTGTCTGTCCGGAGTTTGTATATTCTCCCCATGACCATGTGGGTTTTCTTCGAGAACTTCGGTTTCCTCCCACATTCTAAAGACGTACAGGTCTGTAGGTTAATTGCGTTGGTATAAATGTAAAAAACGATTATTGCTTGTGTAGGAGAGTGTCAGTGTGCGGAGATCGCTGGTCGGTGCGGACTCGGTGGGCCAAGGGTGCTGTTTTCACGCTGTATCTCTAACTAAACTAAACTAAACTAAACTCTGATTCACTTGCTCTATTCAAGCAAGTGAAGGCATGTAATGGAAGATAGACACAAGAAGCTGGAGTAACTCAGCGGGACAGGCAGCATCTCTGGAGAGGGGGAATGGGTGACGTTTCGGGTCAAGACCCTTCTTGAAAGGTCTCTTCGGGTCTCTTCGGCCTAAACCAGCATCTGCAGTTCCTTCCTACACGTATAGGGGCATGTGTAATAGGGCTTCAGAGAGAAGAAAGAAAATTAAACAGAAGTAACAGTAATGTGGAACGATGGTCGAGTTAGTGGGTAGAGTTAGTGTTCCCTCAAGGAACACACACACAGTACATTGACAATGACATAGTCTCATTCGATTTTTGATGTGGTCCCATTCAATAAAGTGAGAGATGGTGATTAACGCACTTGCATGGGCGTGCCAAAACTGTACAGTACATGAAAGATGGCAAGCTGTTCCCCACTTCTTTATCCAACAGAACTTTTGGTGGGTCCAAAGATTTTTGTCAGGGTTTGATTAATAGAGACCATAATTTCTTTTGCAAACACATGCCACTTGGCATAACCCAGCAAAATAAATGGAGGCAGCTGGGGTGGTTTTATAAACAAAATTATATAAATCGGATATGATTCAGTACATACCAGATGTGTGACAGTGGATGCAGGCAGCGATGCAATCTCAGAGCATAGCCAATGATCAGGTCACTTGAAAAAATGATCTTGCAAATTATATTGTCACCTCCACACTTCTGCTGGGGGGCTGACTCTTTAAGGCACTGTCAGGCAGCCAGAGTTTGCTCAATGTATAAGTGATACATTTTGTATCTACATGTTCCAGACGTTTGCTCCCCCGATTGTTGGGTCGGGAAATATTTTCACCCAGAGAGTAGACAAAAGTGCTGGAGAAACTCAGCGGGTGCGGCAGCATCTATGGAGCGAAGGAAATAGGCAACGTTTCGGGCCGAAACCCTTCTGGAAATAGGTAACGTTTCGGGCCGAAACCCTTCCGGGTTTCGTCCCGAAACGTTGCCTATTTCCTTCGCTCCATAGATGCTGCCGCACCCGCTGAGTTTCTCCAGCACTTTTGTCCACCTTCGATTTTCCAGCACCTGCAGTTCCTTCTTGAACTTTTCACCCAGAGAGTTGGGAATCTGCGGAATTCTCTGCCACAGAAGGCAGTGGAGGCCAATTCACTGGATGTATTCAAGAGAGAGTTAGATATAGCTCTTAGGACTAATGGAATCAAGGGATATGAGGAGAAAGCAGGAACGGGGTACTGATTTTGGATGATCAGCCATGATCATATTGAATGGCGGTGCTGGCTCGAATGGCAGAATGGCCTACTCCTGCACCTATTTTCTCTGTTTCTATGTTTCTAATATTTTTCCAAGTTTCCCAACGTCTTACCATTTTAGAAATGATCAGAATTCTCAGAATTCGGGCGGCACGGTGGCACAGCGGTAGAGTTGCTGCCTTACAGTTCCAGGGATCCGGGTTCGATCGTAACTACGGGTACATGTCTGTACGGAGTTTGTACATTCTCCCCGTGACCTGTGTGGGTTTTCTCCGAGATCTTTGGTTTCCTCCCACACTCCAAAGACGTACAGGTTTTGTAGGTTCATTGGCTTTCTATAAATGTAAAAATTGTCCCTAGTGTGTGTAGGATAGTGTTAACATGAGGGGATCGCTGGTCAGCTTGGACTCAGTGGGCCGAAGGGTCTGTCTCCGTGCTGTATCTCTAAACTAAACGAAACAGTTGCTGCAAATGTCCTGCATTCTAGGTTCACCGTTTACGTTACTGAGGCTCAGATCCCCAGCAATCCTTTAGAGATGCCGTCAGAGAACAAAGTCATCTTGAGATCACCAGCCGTACTTCTGGGAAATCAGGATATTTCTCAGTGCAGCTATAAATCCCAAATTATATATTTATATTAGCTGAATTCAGTTGGAGCTGGCGAATGAACACTCTACATGCCTCAGGGTGGGGCGGGGGGGGGGGGGGGGGGGGGGAGCCAGTGGTCAGGCTGTATTCATTCTCATTATTTTAACTCAATGTACCTGGTGCATAACATTATGGATGTAAGTGTAGAGTTGCTGCCTTACAGCGCCAGAGACCCGGGGTTTGATCTTGACTACAGGTGCCTGTCTGCACGGAGTTTGTACGTTCTCCCCGTGGATTTCAACCTGCCCACACTGACCAACATGTCCCATCTACACTAGTCCCACCTGCTTGTGTTTGGTCCATATCCTTCTAAACCTGTCCTATCCATGTACCTGTCTATTTGCTTATTAAACGTTGGGATAGTCCCAGCCTCAACTACCTCCTCCGGCAGCTTGTTCTATACACCCACCACCCTTTGCGTGAAAAAGTTACCCCTCAGATTCCCATAAAATCTTTCCCCCTTCACCTTAAACCTATGCCTTCTTGTTCTTGATTCCCCTACTCTGGGCAAGAGACTCTGTGTGACCACCCAAGCTATACCTCTCATGATTTTATACACATTAGTGCCCCTAACATTTGGGCGGCCACGGTGGCACAGTGGGTAGAGTTGCTGCCTTACGGAGATGCAGAGCCTGAGACCCGGGTTCGATCCCGACTGCGGGTACTGTCCTGTACCAAGTTTGGACGCTCTCCCCGTGACCTGCAATAATAATTTTGAGAATCCTATCTAAACTGCTGGAGGATGCCTTAACCTGTGTGACCTCTCTTTGTGTAACTTTCTTAGGATATCAAGTTCTGAGGATATCAAGTTCTGAGGAGATTTAATCTATACATCCAGGTTTTCTCCAAGGTCTTCGGTTTCCTCCCACACTCCAAAGACGTACAGGTACAGTATGTAGGTACATTGGTAAATGTAACAATTGTCCCTAGTGTGTGTAGATTGGTGTTAATGTGCAGGGATTACTGGTTGGTGCGGACACGTTGGGCCAAAGGGCATGTTTCCACGCTGTATCTCTAAATCTAAATCTAAAAAATACTTGGGGGCTTCCTAGGCTGGTTTTGGCCAGTTTTGTACTTTGGGCCATATTTTTGGCCAGTTTTGTAAATTTATTTTTTTGTAAACAGTTTATCTCTGTCCTGAACTGGGGGGGGGGGGGGGGGGGGGGGGGGGGGGGGGATTTATAATATTAGTTGGAGCACATGTCACTCTTTTTAAAAATGATTATTTCCCTCTAACTTTAGTAACGATGAGAGCATCATTTAAGCCCAGGAGAATTGATATCCCTTTTGAAAGCCAATCAGTTTACTTCCAAAACACAATCTTTATATAAATACACGGGGCCTCATAATTGCTGAATTTCTTACATTTTATTAGTTGACTAATGCTGAACTATTAGATGAATCAATCCAATGGCAACATGATAGCCCACAGTCAATAACAAATATGAAATGATTACCAAAACCATATGTGGTACATATTTGTATATTTCGTGACTAGTGGTTTGAGTTTGGGATAATGATGACTGTGGTCTTAAAAATTCATCAAATTTCATTGCTTGTATACAATGACTATATGAGCACTTTAATGACTTTGTAGATACCAGTTTTGGCTCAGCAGTAACATTCTTGATACTAAATCCAAAAAAAAAGTTCACGTTCAAGGCATTTGTCCTTGTGGGGCAACACTACAGTTTTGTACAGTGGGTACACAGCACTGATGAAATGTCGGCTTCCCAATTAAATGTTAAGTTGACATTTGCCTTTCCGTTTCAGATGGATGTAAGTGATTCCAGGCTCTATTCAAAAATTAATAGAGATACGAAGAACTGCAGATGCTGGAATCTTGAGCGAAACGTACAGTGCTGGAGTAACTCAGGCAGCCAGGCAGCATCTGTGAAGGGGATGTACCGGCTACATTTCGGGTCGGGACCCTTCTTCAACAAATAGGTTGTTTTCTTTGAGTCCCGCGATCACGAGTGAGGAGGTAGAACCGCTGCCTCACAGTGCCAGGGACCTGGGTTCAATCCTGACCTGGGTGCCGTCTGTGTGGAGTTTGCACGTTCTCCCCGTGACCTGCGTCCTCCTGTTTCCTCCCACATCCCGAAGACGCAAGGGTTCGTAGGTTAATGGGCCTCTGTAAATCTCTCCTTGTCTGTAGTGGGATAACTAGTGTGAATGGGTGGTCACTGGTGGGCATGGACTTGGCGGTCCATAGGGCATGTTTCCATGCTCTATCTCCAAATTAACCTAAACTAAACTTTACCCTACAACAAATATTGAAGTGCAAATTAGTGATGAAGAACTGTTTTTGAATTTATTTTTTAGAATTTGGAGCTGATGTGAAATTGGAGTAATTTTTATAAACATTGTAGTGTGCAAAGTGTATTACGGATCCCGATTCCAAAACATTGTCTGCCCACTTGCCTTCACAAATGCTGCCTGATCCGCTGAGTTCCTCCAGGGCTTTGTTTCTTGGTTAAAAAGCAGGTCCTTAACTTAGAGTGCTTTAGGATTTCCTACATATGTTTCAATGTACTTATGCAAAAATGTGGGAATTTCTTTTTAACGATGTATCGGTTAAAAAGCAACTTTCATAGACTGATCACTTACAGCTTGTAACTAAAAGCATGAAGGCAGAAAGGAATCTGCCTGCTGTCTCTTTACAATCAACCTCCCAAAGTGCCAACACCTCAACCCTTCTCGGGTAAAATATAGACCAGTTGAACAGGAAGACTGCTTGCTCAGAGCAGACTCCAATTTGGGCAATTTTTCAATTATTTTCAATTTTGCTGAACTCACAAAGAGAACACTTTCAGTTGTCTAAATAAAACCAACTATGGTTCTGAAACGATTCTTTAGTTTAGTTTAGTTTGGTTTAGAGATACAGCATGGAAACAGGCCCTTCGGCCCACTGAGCCTGCTCTGACCAGCGACCCCTGCACACTAACACTATCCTACACAGAACAGGGACATTTTTTTTTAACCACTATACCAAGCCAATTAACCTACAAACTTATACGTCTTTGGATTAGTTACTCCAAATTAATCCATTCTCAAATATCGACTAATAATAATAAATAGTTCAAAAATAACTTACAAATTAGTTATTCCATTTACTTATTACCCATACAATTCAAGAGGCAAGTCTCAAGTCAAGAGTGTTTCATTGTCGTATACCCCAGATAGAACAATTACATTCTTATTTACAGCTTTGAAAACTTGAAAACTAAATACAGTTGCAAAAAAGGGTGATTTGTTATAAATTATAATGTATTGAAGAGTCCTGTTGGGTTTTTTTAAATATTAAAAGACATTTATGCTTGTCCTTGTTTGTTTCCAGTTAACATTCAATGGCCTTGATTGAACATGATCCAAAATTGAAAAGCATCTTTGAGAAAACACTGTAGAAAATGTAAAATAGTTTAAGAGTTACCTGAGCAAATGTAAGGTGTTGCACTTTGGGAAGTTGTATGTAAGGAGAGATGGCAAGATTCTTAACAGCATTGATTGCAGAGTGTTCTTGGAGTCCCAGTTCATAGCTCACTAAAGGTGGTAGTGCAAGAATATAGGGTGGTAAAGAAGGCATATGATTTGCTTGCCTTCGTTGCTAGAGGCATGGAATATAAGAGTCAGGAAGTCATTTTGCAGCTCTATAGGGCTTTGGTTAGGCCGCATTGGAGTATTGCGTGCAGTTTTGGTCACCCCATTGCAGAAATAACAGTGGAGGTTTTGGAGATGCTGCAGGGCTGGTTTACCAGAATGCTGACTCGATTAGAGGCTTTCAGCTACAAGGCCAGTTGGAAACATGGATGCGAGCAGAGCACCAAGGCAAATTCCTTGTATGTGTACATACTTGGCCAATAAACTTATTCATTCATTCATTCATTCATTGTTTTCTCTGGAACATTGTAGATTGAGGGGAGACTTGCTAGAAGTATTTAAAATTATGAGATACATAGATAGGGTAGACAGTCAGAACCTTTCCCCCTAAGTTGGAAATGCCCAATACTAGAAGGCATAGTTATAAGGTAAGAGGGGTGAAAGTGTAATGGAGATGTTCGGGAGAAGTTTATTACGCAGAGAATGGCGGGAGGCCTGGAACGTACTGCCAGGGGTGGCGGTGGAGGCAGATATGACAGTGGCGTTTAAGAAGATTTTAAAATATAAATTAAAAAAAAAAAAAAACAATAATTAAGGAGGTTAATAATAAGGACTAATCTATAAAAGTCTTTATGACTATGTCTAGTGAAGATCCTATTTGACAAATTTGATTGAATTTAAATATGTATTGATGAGAATGATGAAATAAAGATGAAGGTTTACTTGGGAAAAAAAAGATTTTAGATAAAGAATGGAGGGGAAATGTATCACGACAAGTAAATGAGATCGGTTTAACTTGGAGTCTAGTTCGGCACAAACATGGTGGGCCGAAGGGCCCGTCCCTGTGCTAGACGGTTTGATGTTCAATGATTCTGTTACCATGTAAGTTATCACAACCATGTCAGATCCTGCACTCAGCTGACATCTGCAACCCTTGTTCAGCGAACATTAATTATCTGTATGAATCTGAGCTTATTGCACTCGTCTTTAAGCCAGGGTGTTAAAACCAGCTGTAGTGTTCCCACTAACACGTAATGCGCACAGCGATCTGAAAACTCACCACAAAGCAGGAATTAAGCTCAGAACCTTTGTGATACATTAAGTCCTGTTACACAAAGGTGTTACTAACTTAGTTTTACAAGTTTTTCTATATAATAAAAATTGAAACTGCACAGAGGACAATTGCATTTGGCCTTTAGGATGCTCCATGTTAGTTCATTGCATTAATATTGCAGGGAAGGTATATTAATTAAGCAAACCCCACTACAAAATTATGAAAAGAGAAAATAAATATTTGCTTTCAGTAAACATTTACCTCCAGTTTCCAAAGAAATATTTCTCGCAGAAAAATACCTAGAATTTCAAAGTAAAGAATAAACTGTGCTTCTATATTGCAAAATTCCAGTCCACCCAAAGGCTATTTACAAACGCTACCCTGTTTAATGGAAACTGGTGGAGGATTTCTATGAATGAAACATCTGGTGTTTTTACAGTGAAATGTAAAAGTCTGTGGGAAAAGTCAACACGAACCTTGGCAAAAATGTTTGATTATTAGGAAACTGCTCTGTGGATAAGGTGAGGTTATCAAAGCTACGTCTTTGCAAGTGTGTAGTGTACACAGTGCCCTCCAAGCCACCGGGCAGCTCACATTACACGCTGATCTCGAAATCAGATTTACTTACTGTTAAGCAATCTCTATTTAACATAACCCATGCTTTCAAATAGTTGAAGTTTTTCTCCGCGATATTTTTGCTTTCAAATATTAGCACGGGTGTTTTACACCGATGGCAAGATGGTGCCCAAGATGGCGCCCAATATGGCGCCCAAGATGGTGCCCAAGATGGCGCCCAAGATGGTGCCCAAGATGGCGCCCAGGATGGTGCCCAAGATGGCGTCCAAGATGGCACCCAAGATGGCGCCCAAGATGGCGCCCAAGATGGTGCCCAAGATGGCGCCCAAGATGGTACCCAAGATGGTGCCCAAGATGGCGTCCAAGATGGTGCCCAAAATGGCACCCAAGATGGCGCCCAAGATGGTGCCCAAGATGGCACCCAAGATGGCGTCCAAGATGGTGCCCAAGATGGTGCCCAAGATGGTTCCCAAGATGGTTCCTAAGATGGTTCCCAAGGTGGTGCCCAAGATGGTTCCCAAGATGGTTCCCAAGGTGGTGCCCAAGATGGTGCCCAAGATGGTTCCCAAGATGGTTCCCAAGATGGTGCCCAAGATGGCACCCAAGATGGCGTCCAAGATGGCACCCAAGCCAGGCGGCTCTGCATGCTGGTCCCAGAGGTTGATCTGCAATCACTCATTACAATCGCTCCAATCTTTTAAAGCTCTCTCATGCACCTGTAATTGTGGACGGCCCGATTGTAATCATGTACGGTCTTTCCGCTGGCTGATTAAGCACGCAACAAAAGCTTTTCACTGTACCTCGGTACACATGACAATAAACTAAACTAAACTAAACTAATATGAACTAAACTAAACTGAACTGAAAGTGGTGGCACGGTGGCGCAGAGATAGAGTTGCTACCTTACATCACCAGAGACCCGGGTTTGATCCTGAGGTACTTCTCTGTAGGGATTTTATATGTTCTCCCTGTGACTTGCGTGGGTTTCCTATGCAATCTCTGGTTTCCTCCCACACTCCGACAAGGGTGGTGAATCTGTGGAATTCATTGCCACAGAAGGCTGTGGAGGTAGAGGTTGATAGATTCTTGATTAGAAGGGGTGTCAGGAGTTACAGGGAGACGGCAGGAGAATGGGGTTAAAATGAAAAGGTAGATCAACCAAGATTGAATGGGGGAGTAGTAGGTATGTTGCAAAGCCTACCTGAAGCGTCGTTGAAGATCTGCTGCTGAGGGTGTGCGCGATTTTGGCGCCGTTTAAAGGGGGCGGATTTAAAACGCGATTTTCTCTAAGCTGTTCCAATCGAAAATGTTCAGCCTAGTTAATTATTAACGAAAAATCGCTGAAAGACCCCGTCGCAAAAGCTATTATTAGGTTTAAAGGCCTTGAATAATAGTTATAGTAGTTTAAAAATCAATCTCTAAACCCGCGACCGCCAGCAACCGCAGGGTCTCATAAAGCAAACCACAGAAGGTATGCTGTATATTTTTACATTAAAAAGGGCTTCTAAAGATCCCTTTATACAAAGTTTAATATTGCGAGTAGCTCAATTTGGGCCCATTATATCGCGCAGTATTTTTCTGGGCATTTGAGGGCACAAATCTACCGCAATGTGAACGTTCTAAACCAGCGCGTTCACAGGATCCCACTGGAAAGCTGATTTAAATGGACATTTATTTACAGCAATTAAACACTAAATTCCTTCCATTTGGCCTATAAATTAATGTAAATGATTTAAAAATCATGTTTTATTGTGAATTATTTGTGAATATTATTTGGATATTTAGGCTATTTAAAAATGTTAATCATTTATTAAGAAATGGATAGATGTTTAGATCTAGTAATTTAAGTCTGAAATTAGCTACAATTAGGTAACTAACTAATTATATGCTTTAATTTCAGGTCATCCAAGTAAGATTATTTTATATTTGTTTCAGAATGCTTCAATCTATGATAACTGAAAATTTCATTCAGTTCTCTTAATTTTTAAGAAAGTTATGGGCTTTTGACTGTTCACGATCACAGCTTTTTTGTTATGTCCATAGAAAATCAATAGGGAACAAGATGCTCATTTCCCAGTATGAAAATGGCCATAACTTTTTAAATACTTGAGATATGAAAGTGAATTAGGTGTCAAATTAAACTTATTTTTATGCTTTATCTGATGGGATAAATTACAGACTTGATTTTTAAAATCTCAAAATTTTGTAACATTGCTAGGAGTAGGCTTGATGGGCCGAATGGCCTAATTCTGCGCCTATCACTTATGAACTTCAGAGCTTAAGTGATAGGAGCAGAATTAGGCTATTCAGCCCATCAAGTCTACTCCACCATTCAATCATGAATGATCTATCCATTAAAATTACACATCCAGCAAATTTCCATTCAATTTATATTCAAAACGAGCTGAGTTGTGCCATCATTTTTCTTTCCCCTTTTTTAACCGAGAAGATTGCCAAAAGGCATTTCCAACTTTCAACAGCCATGGAGCCAAGAATATCTTCATCTGCCTTTCCTTGAAATGGTCGCAGTCTCCACGGTTAGAGAGAGATAATTTAGAGGCACCTCGTAGAGTCGTAGAGTGAAACAGTGTGGAAACAGGCCCTTCGGCCCAACGTGCCCACACTGGCCAACATGTCGCAGCTACACTAGTCGCACCTGCCAGCATTTGGTCCATACTACTCCAAACCTGTCCTCTCCATGGAAGTACTTGTAAATTCCTATTTACCACGTAAATACACCTGTAATACCTCCCTGAACAGCCAAAGTCAAAGAAACCAATATCTTTATAAATATAGGGCAGCTCTAATTAAAGGTGGTGTCACTTGATGTTTGTTTAGGCTCCAATTTAGTTCTTGCTTTGTACACACAGACAAATCAGATCATTGGGTCTGTTTAAGATGTTAAACATTGCAGCTAATATCACCTTGCATTCTTCCCTGCCTTTGTGGAAACAATCTCCACCAGAAACGTCACCTATTCCTTCTCTCCAGAGATGCTGCCCGACCCGTTGAGTTACTCCAGCATTTTGTGTCTATCTTCGGTTTAAACCAGCGTCTGACGTTCCTTCCGACACAATTTCACTTCCATTGTTCTCTTTTGTTCTTAATCTCAAGGCCTGAAAAAGTCCAGAGTGTAGGAAGGAACTGCAGATGCTGGTATATATCGAAGATAGATGTGAAGTGGCTGGAGTAGCTCAGCGGGCCAGGCAGCATCGTTGGAGTAAAGGGGATGGGTGACATTTCAGGTCGGAACCCTTGACTGAAACATCACCCATTCAGTTTCTGCCTGACCCGCTGAGTTACTCCAGCACTTTGTGTTTGTCCTGGGAAATGCAATCTTAGAATTTTCTCCATCGTCCCCATAAATGACAGAATTGTGCATGATGTAATCGGGTGAGAATAATTTGATTTCACAAAGGCAACTGTAAATGTCAAGAAGGCACAAGAGGATTGGGTATTTTCAAGTGGAATTAGTGAGTGGAGTCAAGAAATGAAAACAAATGATCCTCTCAGTTTCTCACTCCGAGAACAAGCAAACACATAGAATTGCTTAATGGCATTACTGATCAAATTTGACACAATGTTTCCCGTCACGGTCCAATGAGTAACAATGTTGACTAAACTGAAGAAATTATGCAAACACAGAATTTTTCTGCTTTGGTTGAATGTGTTCTCTGGAACGTCAGAGGCTGCAGGGAGACCTGATAGAAGTTTATATCAATTATTAGAGACGTTGGTAGGGTAGACAGTCAGTCCCTTTATTCCCAGGATGGGAATGTCAAAAACTAGAGGGCATACCTTAAGGTGAGAAAGTGTCAAGGAAATATGCCGGGCACATTTTTTACACAGGGGTGGTGGGTGCCTGGAACATGCTGCCAGAGATGGTGGTGGACAATAGACAATAGACAATAGACAATAGGTGCAGGATGAGGCCATTTGGCCCTTCGAGCCAGCACCGCCATTCAATGTGATCATGGCTGATCATCCCCAATCAGTACCCCGTTCCTGCCTTCTCCCCATATCCCCTGACTCCGCTATCTTTAAGAGCCCTATCTAGCTCTCTTGAAAGCATCCAGAGAAACTGCCTCCACTGCCCTCTGAGGCAGAGAATTCCACAGACTCACCACTCTCTGTGAGAAAAAGTGTTTCCTCGTCTACGTTCTAAATGGCTTACTCCTTATTCTTAAAATGTGGCCCCTGGATCTGGTTCTGGACTCCCCCAACATCGGGAACATGTTTCCTGCCTCTAGTGTGTCCAAACTCTTAACAATCTTATATGTTTCAAGTGGTGGTGGAGACAGACACGATAGTGTCATTTAAGCGGCTTTTAGATAGACCCAGGGAATGGAGAGAAATGGATCTTGTTTCAGTTGGACAATTGAAATTAGCTTATTTTGGCATCAGGTAAAGCACAGGCTTTGAGGGCCGAAGGGCCTGTTCCTGTGCTGTCCCTTTCTACATTATATTTTTCTGTGTGTTGTTATAAATGCTACCATATTCAGCTAAATCAGCCACGCCAGTTAAACATGTATTTTTGCAGTCTCTTACTAATTCAAAGAGTAATAGATACAGATTTTACAACTATAAACAAATAGATTCAAAGGAAAAGAAAGGCCCTTCGGCCCACTGAGTCCGCACCGACCAATGATCCCCTCACATTGACACACACTACAGACAATTTAGACTTATACCAAGCCAATTAACCTTAAAAACTTGTTTAAGAAGGAACTGCAGATGCTGGAAAATCGAAGGTACACAAAAAAGCTGGAGAAACTCAGCGGGTGCAGCAGCATCTATGGAGCGAAGGAAATAGGCAACGTTTCGGGCCGAAGAAGGGTTTCGGCCCGAAACGTCGCCTATTTCCTTCGCTCCATAGATGCTGCTGCACCCGCTAAGTTTCTCCACCTTTTTTGTGTACCTTAAATACTTGTACGTCTTTGGAATGTGGGAGGAAACTGAAGATCTCGGAGAAAACACACGCAGGTCACGGGGAGAACGTACAGACTCTGTATAGATGGCACCCGTAGTCGTAATGTCGTAGGTATAAAAAAGCTTGTGATGTTTCTGAAATACTTATATATACAAAATATTTTAGGGTAAAGTTTAGAACTTAAAAAAATACTCGTAGCATTTACTGTAAATGTGCATCTGACAAACTTGTTAAAATTGTTGGCTCTCGGATGCACTCCTCTTAGTGTGGGTCATGTTGAACTACAACTAATTGTGATTTTTTTCCTCTCTCTGGCGCCTCCTTTAGAATGGAATTTAATTACCTATCACCATGGGGAGCGACACAACGAGCTAAATTAATTTTGATTTGTATATAACAGCCTGATGCAAATCGTTGACTTTGCGGCTTGGACTTGAGCTACAGAAAGGCATGCTTAGATTATGTGGTCAGCAGCAAACAGAACCCTGCTGTTTATTCCGCACCCTTTGAAGTACTTTGACCGAAAATTTGAAACAAATGTGAATTTGCAAGGCATTGTACCAAGTAACTTCAAGTTTGGCTCCTATTTTCTTGCAAACAAGACACGTGTGACTTTAATGCAGATAAACCAGTGATAAAGCAAGTGGCCAAGTTGGAAATCAGGAACAGAATCTTTGTCTCACAGTAACTCTTAGAGATGATGGTCTAAATAGGATATGTGTCTGCCTAGTTGTTCATTATCACATTAGGCTGAAGAAATCTTACATAAAGATGGGTGAGAATTTACACATGCACCAAGCCAATTAGCCTACAAACCTGTACGTCTTTGGAAAGATCTCGGAGAAAACCCACGCAGAACGTACAAACTCCCTACCCGTAGACGGGATCGAACCCGGGTCTCCGGCGCTGCAAGCGCTGTTTTGCCCCTGTGCCCCACTTAGGAAACCCGAACGGAAACCTCTGGAGACTTTGCGCCCCACCCAAGGTTTCCGTGCAGTTCCCGGAGGTTGCAGGTGGTGGAAGCAGGTAGGGAGACTGGCAAAAACCTCCGGGAACAGCACAGAAACCTTGGGTGGGGCGCAAAGTCTCCAGAGGTTTCCTAAGTGGGACAGGGGCTTACTCTACCACTGCACCACTGTGGCCACCCTCTGTTTTATGCTCTTCCAACGTGCTTTGCTTGTGTGGTGTCAGTTTTGTAACTTTGTTTCCATCTTCCATTAATTACGCAGCTTCAGTTTATCAGTGTGAGGATTTGCGGGGAGTTTTTGATCCTAGCCTGATCTGACTCACTCATCTTAATCGGTCGTATTGGCATATCTTTCAAGGAGTCACTTTCTTGGCTCCCTGAAGACTGGTATCGCTAACATAATCCTCCAGGAGTGGGATGTGAGTTATCATTTGCTGTATAAATTAGCGTTGGGTTCAGGTTGCTGAGCTCTCTGTTTGCCTGGGCAAGGATTTATGATAGTGCGATCTTATTTGATATCTAAATATACAAATTCAGAACTATAATTCCACCCTAGCGAAAAGATGTTAGTATGTTCACGCCAAAAGAATCACAAGGGCATGTAGGAAGGGTTTTAGTTTAGTTTAGTTTAGAGATACAGCACGGAAACAGACCCTTCGGCCAACCGAGTCCGCACCGACCAGCGATCCCCGCACATTAATACTATCTTGAAATTAAAATACAAATAAGATTCTTTTCTGAATACTTGTTTATAATATTTCAGCTCCTACCTTTAATTTTATGTGTGTTTTTGTTTTGTGTCCTGCAAAACCTTTAAAGCGTTTTTACAGTCACAGCCTTTTACCCTGGGTGGAGAAATCAAATACTGGAGGGCGTAACCTTAGGGTGAGAGGGGCAATGTTTAAAGGAGATGTGTGAAACAACTTTTTTTACATAGAGGGTGGTGAGTGCCTGGAATGTGCTGCCAGGGTTGGTGGTGGAGGCAGATACGATAGTGGCCTTTAAGAGGTTAAAGGGAGGTTGGGTTAGCCATGTTACTTGTTGTGTGGGAGACTGAGAGGCAAACTTGTAGGGGTTTGCAAAAGCATGAGGGGCAAAGATAGGGTAAATGCGGACAGTTTTACCTGGGTTGGGGAATCAAAAACTAGAGGGTTTAGAGTCGTAGAGTGATACAATGTGGAAACGGGCCCTTCGACCAACTTGCCCTCACCGACCAATAATGTCCCAGCTACACTAGTCCCAACTTGCCTGCGTTTGGTCCATATCCCTCCAAATCTGTCCTATCCATGTACCTGTCTAACTGTTTCTTAAACGTCGGGCCAGTCCCAGCCTCAACTACCTCCTCTGGCAGCTTGTTCCATGCACCCACCACCCTTTGTGCGAAAGGTGAGAGGGGAAAGATTTACCAGGAACCTGAGGGGCAGCTTTTTCATACGTGGATGGAATGAGCTGCCAGACGAAGTGGCTGAGACGGATATAATAATAATAATATTTAAAAAG
The DNA here is from genome assembly GCF_010909765.2 of Amblyraja radiata. NCBI lineage: Eukaryota > Metazoa > Chordata > Chondrichthyes > Rajiformes > Rajidae > Amblyraja > Amblyraja radiata. The sequence continues at coordinate 5,829,347 of NC_045987.1, read as the reverse complement.
ACACTTGCACAGGTATATGGACAGGAAAGGTTTAGGGGTAAACACGGCCAAAATGGGACTATCTAAGATAGACATCGTGGGAGGCATGGACAAGTCGGATTGAAGGGCCTGTTTCCATGACGTAAAATTGCACATTGTCCCTTGTGTGTGTAGCAGAGTGTTAGTTTGGTTTAGTTTAATTCAGAGATACAGTGCGGAAACAGATCCTTCGGCTGACCGAGTCCAGGCCGAAAAGCGATCCCCACATACTTACACTATACCTACACACTTTAGGGACAATTTACAACTAGACCAAGCCAATTAGTCTACAAACCAGTAGGCCTTTGGAGTGTGGGAGGAAACCGAAATCTCGGGAAAAAACCCCACTCAGATCACGGGGAGAACGTGCAAACTCTGCACAGACAGCACCCGTAGTCAGGATAGAAACCGGGTCTCTGGCGCTGTGAGGCAGCAACTCTACCGCTGCACCACTGTGCTGCTATAGTATGCGGGGATCGCTGGCCGGTGCGGACTCAGTGGATCTGTTTCCACGCTGTATCTCTAAACTAAACTAAACTGAACTTACGAAGTGCCATAGAGCAAATATCGGGCTACAAAGCTAATGAATACAGCAAGTTGTTTTTGTGATTTCAAGCCATGCAGCAGCTCAAGTAGGGTGAGGAGAAGCTGTGCGTGTGTCCACACACGAGCCAAGGAAAATCTGTTACTGGGAGTCCAGGAATCATGTCTGGACTTAGTGCAATGGTGATTAGTCATCCACTGTGGTCAGCCATCCAAAATACACTGCGGAGTGTATTGAAACAGCTGCATTGTGAAAACTGTGTGGGAAGGAACTGAAGATGCTGGTTTACACTGCAGATAGACACAAAATGCTGGCGTAACTCAGTGGGACATTCTGAAGAAGGGTCTCAATAGACAATAGACAATAGGTGCAGGAGTAGGCCATTTGGCCCTTCGAGCCAGCATTGCCATTCAATATGATCAAGGCTGATCATCCAAAATCAGTACCCCGTTCCTGTTTTCTCCCCATATCCCTTGATTCCATTAGCCATAAGAGCTAAATCTAACCCGCTCTTGAAAACATCCAGTGAATTGGCCTCCACTCCTTTCTGTGGCAGAGAATTCCACAGATTCACAACTCTCTGGCTGAAAATGTTTTTCCTCATCTCAGTCCTAAATGGCCAACCTCTTATTCTTAAACTGTGACCCCTGGTTCTGGACTCCCCCAACATGGGGAACATTTTTCCTGCATCTACTCTGTCCAATCCCTCAAGAATTTTACATGTTTCTATAAGATTCCCTCTCATCCCAAACTCTAGTGAATACAAGCCCAGCTGACTTATTCTTTCCTCATATGTAGAACAATAAAACAAATCTCGAGTAAATTAAAACAAAATTCTTCAGGGATAAGTTCTGATGAAGCAGAGCCACTTGAGCCTCTGCTTCTATTTCTTTCCTGTCTGCAGGAACAACTTGATCTGCTTTTCCACTCAGTGTCCCCATTGTCACGTTGGGAAGGATGACATTTCATGAACCTCAGCCCGAAGAAGCAAGTCAAATTGTCCATTAACTGCCTGTTGTAGGATGAAATCTGGCTATCGCTCGCTGAAAGTTCTTGGGAGGAGACACCAGAATTCTCAATGCCTCAAGGGTTCTATGCATTAGGGTGGCACGGTGGCACAGCGGTAGAGTTGCTGCCTTACAGCGCCAGAGACCCGGGTTTAATCCTGACAATGGGTTCTGACTGTATGGAATTTGTACCTTCTCCCTGTGACCGTGTGGGTTTTCTCCGGGTGCTCCGGTTTCCTCCCACATTCCAAAGACGTACACGTTTGTAGATTAATTGACTTTGGTAAAAATTATAATTTGTCCCTAGTGTGTGTAGGATAGTGCATGTGTATGGGTGATCGCAGGTCATAGAAACATAGAAACATAGACAATAGGTGCAGGAGTAGGCCATTCGGCCCTTCGAGCCTGCACCGCCATTCAATATGATCATGGCTGATCATCCAACTCAGTAACCTGTACCTGCCTTCTCTCCATACCCCCTGATCCCTTTAGCCACAAGGGCCACATCTAACTCCCTCTTAAATATAGCCAATGAACTGTGGCCTCAACTACCTTCTGTGGCAGAGAATTCCACAGATTCACCACTCTCTGTGTGAAAAATGTTTTCCTCATCTCGGTCCTAAAAGATTTCCCCCTTATCCTTAAACTGTGACCCCTTGTTCTGGACTTCCCCAACATCGGGAACAATCTTCGTGCATCTAGCCTGTCCAACCCCTTAAGAATTTTGTAAGTTTCTATAAGATCCCCCCTCAATCTTCAATCTTCAATCTTCAATCTTCAATCTTCAATCGGTGCGGACCCGGTGGGTCAAAGGACTTGTTTCTGCGCTGTATCTCTAAACTAAACTTAACTAAACATCATGTGGACGTCATTCCTCCAGAGAAGCAATGATTTCCATTGAGCAGGAAATTTTGGTTAATTATTTAGAAGTAGCAGCAGCACGGTGGGGCAGCGGTAGAGTTGCTGCCTTACAGCGCCGGAGACCAGGGTTCGATTCTGACTATGGGTGGCTGTCTGTATGGAGTATGTGCCCAAGTTTTCACTGTGATCATGATGGTTTTCGCCCACATTTCAAAGACGCGCAGGTTTGTAAGATAATTGGCTTCTGTAAATTGTCCCTAGTGTGTGTAGGATAGAACTTGTGTATTGGTGATCGCTGGTTGTCACGGACCCGATGGGCTGAAGGGACTGTTTCCACGCTGCATCTCTAAGCTAAACTAAAAGCAGCAGGAAGAATGGGGCTGGGGAAAGGCAATGTTTGGAGTCAGAAATCCTTCTTTGCACTTGGCTGCTTTGAGCCACATTTTTATTCGGCTGAATATTCAACTGCAAATCATTGCTTTAATCAATATTAGAATGATTTCTGGTTTGTTTTTTAGAAAGTTGACCAGGCATTGCCGGCTGACATTCACAGGATAATGTCACGTCTATTGCTAAGCTCCTGTTCCATCTGACAGCCTCTTCATCACTGGCTTCCCCATTGGCGAAGCACTGATGGGTTGAGGATGCACTTCACATCTGACACCTGTAAACTTGATGCAAGAACAGTACGCCTCAAACGGCAGAGCATCTTGGACAATACAGCTCACCCCCTCCATGACACACTGGTCAACCTGAGGCAACAGACTGGCTCCACCGAGATGCAGGACAGAACGCCACAGGGGACCCTTCTTCCCTGTGGCCACCAAATTGTACAACTCCTCCCCCTTCTGTCCTGGGGTAGACAGGATATCATGCAATCCACCAGTAACACATTAGTGGTGCTTTTTTTAATGAATGTTATATTCCTCTTCTCACTGATGAAACATTTCCAGTTAAGAAGGCACTTGAGTTTTATTCCATTGCCTTTCTATGTTCATTGTGGAAATCTCATTGTGGAAGCCAAGTATGTTTTGCAACATACGAGGAATTTGATTTGCCGTACAGTCGTACCATTAAAAAGCAACAGAACACCACAAAATACATTTTAAAATGAATATCCACCACAGTGACTCCTCCACATTCCTCACTGTGATGGAAGGCAAAACAAAAGTTCAATCTCTTCCCTTCTTTCTTCTCCCGCGGTCGGGGGGCCTCTAGCCTTCCGCTGACGGGATGATCTTAACTCCCGTAACCGGCGGCGTTTGGGCCCTCCGCATCGGGGCGATCAGCCCTTGCATCGGGGGGATGTCAGCTCCCCCGCACCGGGTGATCGACCCCGGGTCAGGGCTGGTCAGACCCTTTGCGGCTTTGGTGCTTCCCGACTCGGTCTCTACCCGAGACTGCGGGGTCCTCGATTATGAAATCCGTTGGAGTGTCGATCCCAGACATCGATGGTAAGTCCACGTCCTTGCGGTGGGGCTCAAAGTCAGTCCCGAGCAAGGCCGCCAACTCCGTGATGATAGGCCGCAGAGCCACCGGAGATACAACCCGGAAAACAATCGCATCTCCGGCAAGGTAAGAGATTGAAAAAAGTTTCCCCCGACCCCCTCCCCCACATAAAACAAACCAGGGAACATTAACACATACTTTTAAAACACAGTAAAAATAACAAATAAAGGCAAAAAGACAGGCAGACTGTCATCGTGTGGCGCCCCCTGGTGGTATGGTGGTAATGAATGAATACTTTATTGTCATATGTGACAAGCCACAGTGAAATTCTTTGCTTGCCTAGTCAAGGTATGCAAATAGTCACCCATAAATGACAGTGACAAAGTTACAGAATATCCGGGCCGGGTCCCCCTATGTTCTCTGGAGTTGTTGCAACAATTACAGATGAACCATGAGTAGAATCTAAATGCTCACCCACGTCATATTGCACTGGATAAGTCTGGCATTCTGTGATCTGTATTCGATCTGCTTAGATGCTAAATGACCTGCTGCTGTTCTTCCAGCAGCTTGTTTTTTTAATTCTGCCTAGGAAGGAACTGCCAGAAAGGTCTCGACCCGAAACGTCACCCATTCCTGCTCTCCAGGGATGCTGCCTGTCCCGCTGAGTTACTCCAGCGTTTTTTTAAATTTGTTGGACAGTGTTCTTCCAACAAAAAACTTGCCACTAATTTGACAAAACAACTAGGAATGAACAGCTGGGTTGTCACAAGTTCACATGTTATAGGAGTAGAATTAGGCCATTCGGCCCATTGAGGTTCTACTTTGTCATTCAATCATGGCTGATCTCTGCCTCCTAATCCCATTTTCCTGCCTTCTCCCCATAACCCTTGACACCCGTTCTAATCAAGAATTTGTGTTTCTCTGCCTTAAAAATATCCACTGACTTGGCCTCCACAGCCCTCTGTGGCAATGAGTTCCACAGATTAACTACCCTCTGACTAAAAAAGTTCCTCCTCACCTCCTTTCTAAAAGACGCACCCTTTAATTCTGAGGCTATGACCTCTGGTCCTGGACTCTCCCACCATTGGAAACATCCTCGCCACATCCACTCTATCTATGCCTTTCGTTATTCTGTAAAGTTTCAATGAGGTTCCCCCTCAACCTTCTAGACTCCAACGAGTACAGGCCCAGTACAGTCAAACGCTCATCATCATTGTCCTCCAATCATTGTTGGTTTGAAAATGAACTCCATTCATCTGACTTCTCCGCTTAGAACGTGGGATAGAGTTGGATAATGGTGAAGTCACTGGAGTGGCATTCCAGGAGCCATACGATAAGCTTACCCACTGCGACATGACAGCTTCTAAATATAAATATATATATTTTTTAAATTAGACATCTTAAATATAATAGCACAGGGTGAAAATAAAGTTACCACCGTGCTTCAAAGTCCCAGACAATTTACAGAAAGAATTGTGTTTACTCTTCCTGGTCTGCACGCGATACATGTCATGTGAAGCGAGGTACAGTGAAAAGCATTTGTTGCGTGCTAACCAGTCAGCAGAAAGACAACCCATGATTACAATCGAGCCTTTTACAGTGTGTAGATACGTGATAAGGGAATAACGTTTAGTGCAAGGAAAAGCCAGTAAAGTCTGATCAATGATGGTCCAAGGGTCATCAATGAGGTAGACAATAGTTCAGCACTGCTCTCTAGTTGTGGGGGGATGTTTCAGTTGCCTGGTAACAGCTGGGAAGAAACTATTCCTGAATTTGGAGGTGTGCATTTTCACACTTTTTTCCCTTTTGCCCGATGGGAGAGGGGGAAGAGATCGCACATCAATCTGTTGGACTAATACAATAGACGCACAAGAGGCTGCAGATGCTGGGCTCTGAAGCAAAAAAACATCTATTTATCTGCCACCATAGAGGGAAGCAGCCCAGATCTCCACACAAACCAGCCTCTCTTCCATTGACTCCATTTACACCTCACGCTGCCTCGGCAAGGCCAGCAGCTTAATCAAGGATGAGTCGCACCCTGGCCACTCCCTCTTCTCCCCTCTCCCATCGGGCAAGTGGTATAGAAGTGTGAAAACACACAACTCCAGATTCAGGGACAGTTTCTTCCCATCTGCTATCAGACTACTGAACTATCCTACCAACAACTAAAGAGCAGCCCTGAGCTACGATCTACCACACTGGAGACCCTTGGACTATATTTGATCGGACTTTACTGGACTTTATCTTGCACTAACATTATTCACGTTATTCCCTTCATCATGTATCTGTACACTGTGGATGGCTCGGTTGTAATCGTATAATGTATTGCTTTCCACTGACTGGTTAGCACGCAACGAAAGCCTTTCACTGTACCTCGGTACACGTAATAATAAACTAAACTCAAACTCAAACTAAACACAAAGTGACGTGCAGGCAAAATGCCAAGTACACTTTGATAAAGGCAGCACAAGGAAGGACAGGTCCTGTTTCAGCTCCAGGTATAAATCAGAGTATTTGGCTGGAAACATTGATTTGTGTTGCTCTTTCTGTGGCCACTATGGATGCTGAATTGGTTTTCTAATTTTGTCAGCATGTGTAAATTTATGATGTGAGTTTTGCTGGTTGGCAAATTAGTAAGGATTTAGTAACCTGTTGTACATATGCAATGCAGGCATCTCCGAAATCCAGCTGTGCTGCAATATTGCCAAAGGGCCAGCAGTGTTAAGCCAGTGGTACACAAAATTGCTGGGGAAACTCAGCGGGTGCAGCAGCATCTATGGAGCGAAGGAAATAGGCGACGTTTCAGGCCGAAACCCTTCTTCAGACTGATAGGGGGTGGGGGAAAGAAAGAAGGAAAAGGGGAGGAGGAGGAGGAGCCCGAGGGCGGGCGGATGGGAGGGTGGGAGGGTGGGTTGTTAAGCCAGTGTTTAGTTTACAGATGCAGCGTGGAAACAGGCACTTCGGCCCACCGAGTCCAAGCTGACCATCGATCACCCAGACATTAGGTTCAATGTCCTACGCACAAGGGGAAAATTGATTGGTACGGGTGTCAGGGGTTATGGGGAGAAGATGGGAGAATGGGGTTAGGAGGGAGAGATAGATCAGCCATGATTGAATGACGGAGTAGACTTGAAGGGCCGAATGGCCTAATTCTGCTCCGATCACTTATGAATTTATGAAATTACAGAAGCCAATTAACCCACAAACCTGCTGCCTTTGGAATGGGGGAGGAAACTGGAGCACCTGGAGAAAACCCACACGGTCACAGGGAAAACATACAAACTCCGCACAGATAGTACCCGTAGTCAGGATCGAACTTGAGTCTCTGGCGCCGTGAGGCAGCAACTCTACCGCTGCGCCAAGGGAAGTGGGCAAGGACTGAAAGCTTCTCTAGGTTCTCGAGGACACTCGAGTCAGCTCTTGGCCATCATGTCAACGGAGATGAAGACAATGTGAATTCATGGAATTCCCTGCCACAGAGGGCAGTGGAGGCCAAATCACTGGATGGATTTAAGAGAGAGTTAATAGTGGAGTCAAGGGATATGGGGAGAAGGCAGGCACAGGTTATTGATAGGGGACGATCAGCCATGATCACAATGAATGGCGGTGCTGGCTCGAAGGGCTGAATGGCCTCCTCCTGCACTTATTTTCTATGTTTCTATGTTTCTTGACAACTGGATGGGGTTCCAGTGCTGCAGTGGGCACCCGATAGGCTTTGTGGCAGCAGTCACGATGTCTTCATCCTACAGTGATGAAGTGGCCAGCTTCCTTAGAACAACCATTCTGACAAGGGCTATTGGCCGTTGATGTACCAGCTTGCAGCCCAACACATGAGCAAGGTCGATGCACCAATTCCATGATCCTAGTGAAATATTGTGCCCGGAAGGAACCCTTCCTCCAGAACTCTGACTCTGATTAAAAGGAATTCCAATAGTTTTCAGATGTCTCTAATGATCAGATTCAGTCGTAGAGTCACAGAACCGTACAGCGTGGACACAGGCCCTTCGGCCCAACTTGCCCATGCCGACCAACATGCTGCATCTTGCACTAAACGCTATTCAACGTTATTCCCTTTATCATGTATCTGTACGTGGACGGCTCGATTGTAATCGTGTTGTCTTTCCGCTGACTGGTTAGCACGCAACAAAAGCTATTCACTGTACCTCGGTACACGTGACAAGAAACTAATGACTAATGACTAATCCTCACTAGCGATTTAAATCATTTAATTTAGGAAGTAAAAATGATCACATTTGACGAATTATAACACAAAAAAATTGTTTGAAAGCCCCCGGAAAATAAAATAAAATCAGTCAGACATTTAGAAACATAGAAACATAGAAATTAGGTGCAGGAGTAGGCCATTCGGCCCTTCGAGCCTGCACCACCATTCAATATGATCATGGCTGATCATCCAACTCAGTATCCCGTACCTGCCTTCTCTCCATACCCCCTGATCCCTTTAGCCACAAGGGACACATCTAACTCCCTCTTAAATATAGCCAATGAACTGGCCTCAACTACCTTCGGTGGCAGAGAATTCCACAGATTCACCACTCTCTGTGTGAAAAATGTTTTTCTCAACTCGGTTTTAAAGGATTTCCTCTTTATCCTTAAACTGTGACCCCTTGTCCTGGACTTCCCCAACATCGGGAGCAATCTTCCTGCATCTAGCCTGTCCAACCCCTTAAGAATGTTGTAAGTTTCTATAAGATCCCCTCTCAATCTCCTAAATTCTAGACAGTATAAACCAAGTCTATCCAGTCTTTCTTCATATACCTTTTTTTCCCCCATGGGATTGGAAAGCTTATTTGTGAATGGGGTTTTTGCTCCTCTGCCAGTCTCACTGTCGATATACTGAAGGCCAGACGCAAATATTTGGATCCCTGCTCCATTGAGTACCTGTTCCATTGGAGAGGCCAGTGGCCGATTAGAAACATAGAAAATAGGTGCAGGAGATGGCCATTCCGCCCTTTGAGCCATCACTGACATTCAATATGATCATGGCTGATCATCCAGAATAAGTACCCTGTTCCTGCTTTCTCCCCATTTCTCGTAACTCCGTTACCCCTGATATATCCAACTCTCTCTGGATACATCCAGTGAAATGGCCTCCACTGCCCTCTGTGGCAGAGAATTCCACAGATTCACAACTCTCTGGGTGAAAAGGTTTTTCCTCATCTCCGTCCTAAATGGCCTACCCCTTATTCTTAAACTGTGACCCCTGGTTCCACGTTTTTTCAGCGAGTGCCGCGAACTTGACAGTCGCCCTTCAGTAACGATTGAAAACAGAAATCAACAAGACCTGCAATATTATTTATAACTAATACAGATCATTGTGCAACATTAAAATAGGTTTAGGTTTTAATATTGTCACCTGCACCCAGGTACAGTACAAAGCTTTGTTTTTGTGCTGTCCAATTAATTTAGATAATAGTGTCTGAAGAAGGGGCTCGCCCTGAACGAGAATTCCTTCTCTCCAGAGATGCTGCCTGACCTGCTGAGTTACTCCAGCGTTTTGTGTCTATCTTGGATAATACTATACATGAGCACGATCACGCCAAACTCACGTACAATAGGGAGAGAGTAGGGAAAGATACAGAGTACAGAATACTGTTCTCACCATTGTAACGTAATCGTTCCAGAGAAAAAGTCCAATGTCCACAGTGAGGTCCAATGTCCGTGAAATAAAGGCAAAGGCTGGCCACTAAAAGGTTAAGTACAATTTGGAAATGTAGCAATAATACAAATATGTTACCTCTGCTGAGACGGATAATCAGCTCGGCGTTCCGCTCGATGGAAAACTTCCGCTTATTTCTCTTTTGTCGGGTCTAACAATTGTGGCAAAAACAGGTTCCGAAGCTTGGGTCAACATCCAATCTGTTTCTACTTTCTCTTGAGCTAAGGCAGGGACACTGGTTACGTAGAATGTGTCGTTTTGCAGTGTAATTTCCAAAGAAGCCCGTGTAGCACTGCGGAAGAGGCAGGGCAGGATCATTCATTCCAGTACATTTTCTCCCATCACAAGAACCAGCTGATATTCTCCCTCCCTTCTGCCAATGTCTGTTCTTTGCCCATCTCGCTAAAGCAGGAAGGCATTTGCAGAAGCTTTCAGCACAACCTATTCCAAACATTGTCAATTGTTTTCTTCAGAGTTTCCATCTTTCCATTCTCTTTTGTATCCGGGAAATACGCTACGGAACATGCCCATTCTACAACGTGGAATGCTGTGGATCCTGAGGGAATTGCGTTTTCTTCAATGCCGCAGTTTTGTTGATCTGATCAAAATATTTGTGCCCCCCCCCCCCCGTCCCCGCAATAAAGGAAAAAAAAAATCCAATTATCAAATGTATCCGCCAGAGTTGCGATGGGAGCAAGTTGTGTGTGAAGCTGTTTTTCTTTCAAACAAAGAGCTTCCATCCCCCTTTAAAGTTCGTGCAATGAGCCAACATTTTTCCCACACAACAGCTAATGAACCTCAGCATGGCAAAGCAGATGTATGCGATCACTGTCCATTTATGTCAAAAACTCAAAATCATTTCACATTCTTGGCATTTTTTGTTTGATTTCAATTCACACTGTTGACAAGAACTTTCCGAGTTTTGCTAAAGGTCAGGTCCAATGCATTTTGCCAGGAATGCCACCCCCTACAGTAATAATAATAATAATGGATGGGATTTATATAGCGCCTTTCTAATACTCAAGGCGCTTTACATCGCATTATTCATTCACTCCTCAGTCACACTCGGTGGTGGTAAGCTACTTCTGTAGCCACAGCTGCCCTGGGGCAGACTGACGGAAGCGTGGCTGCCATTCTGCGCCTACGGCCCCTCCGACCACCACCAATCACTCACACACATTCACACACAGGCAAAGGTGGGTGAAGTGTCTTGCCCAAGGACACAACGACAGTATGCACTCCAAGCGGGATTCGAACCGGCTACCTTCCGGTTGTGCCATCTGTCGTCCCTTACAGTAGTAAGCATTGGTACTTTCTAAGGGTTTTCTCATCAACTGCAAGCCTCTCGAGTGATCCCACTAGTTGTAACTGATCGAAAGTACTAAGACCAGTTCAAACTCACTCACAGTCTGCTCAGCTCAGCTCAGCACAACTCAGTTCAGTTTATTGTCACGTGTACTGAGGTACAGTGAAAGCTTTTGTTGCGTGCTAACCAGTCAGCGGAAAGACAATACCTGATTACAATCAAACCATTTACAGTGTATAGATAGGAATCGAGATTAGTTCAGTTTAGTTTATTGTCACGTGTACCGAGGTACAGTGAAAAGCATTTTGTTGCGTGCTAACCAGTCAGCGGAAAGACAATACATGATTACAATCAATCCATTTACAGTGTATAGATACGTGATAAGGGAATACCGTTTAGTGTGAGGTGAAGCCAGCAAAGTCCGGTCAAGGATAGTCTGAGATTTAAGAGTGTGGAGCGATTGCAACATGTGATTGTGGATCTGCTTCTGTGGCTAGCATGCAAGTAGTCGCCAGGGTTGGACACCATCGTGGACCCAGGTCACAGCTGCAAGCAATTATCAAGCAGGACAATTATACCGTCAGCTAAAGTAGTGGACGGACCTCGACCAGAAAGGTAACGGCAAAACACACACAATAACTTAATGAACTCATCAGTATGTGGAGATGAAGGCTGTGGAGGCCAAGTCAATGGGAAGATAGATCAGCCATGATTGATTGGTGGACTGGATCTGATGGGCTGAATGGCCTAATTTTTCTCCTATCACTCATGAATTTATGACCTTATGAAATGATCTTTGCTGGCATGGTGTGAGGTTTATAGGTGCAGTGCTCAGTAAGGTCAGACACAAAAATTTCTTGCTCCTGGTCAGTTGAATCGTTGAAGCAGAACGGACCGAGAGAGAACTGCCCCTTCTTGAATACAGCAACTTTGTCAGTCTGGTCAAAATATTTGTATCTTCATCCCTCTATAGGAATTTTATAGGTAACTTTTTCACGCAATGGAACGAGCTGCCAGAGGAGGTAGTTGAGGGAGGGACTATCACGACATTTAAGAAGCATTTAGACAGGTACATGGATAGGATGGACTTAGAGAGATATGGGCCAAACACAGGCAAGTGGGACTAGTGTAGCGGGGACATGTTGGTCGGTGTGGGCAAGTTGAGCCGAAGGGCCTGTTTCCGCACTGTATCACTCTATGGCTCTATAACTATTTCTTTCAACATTATGATGCCCAAAATGTCTTTGCCTCTGTGTTTAAAAATATGAAGCAATTTTGCTTTGTAACAGCTGCGCTGTTTCCCAATAGCTTTAAAGCTTCAACTCTCTGACGGTTTTTGCCTTTCATTCGACAACAGTTTACTGTTTACGATAAATCCAAAGCCAATTTTTAATTAGGCAGATTGTGCCTCTGTTACTTCTCATCCCAAATTTTGATGAGTTCCTGGTATTCCTGGTGCACAAAGTTGCGATCGGACAACTCCGCAATTTGTCTCTTTCACTTACAGATGTATTGACACATATCGTGATTAGGAAATGGTTCTCCCCAACTAGTTATTCTGAACCTTCATACCATTCCCTAACCATTGCCACTTTTTATGTAACCGCAGAAATATTGTTTTCAATTGGCTAATTGGTGACACATGCATGTTGAAACAACCTCGTCAATCTGCACAGCAGTGAGGCCGAGCGTGCTTGTTACAAACAGGATTATGTTTTCCTTTTTTAAGCCTCTTCACTATTTCCAGAATGCAGGCTTTGTATTTTCGCACTTGTTTTTCTCAGAGGTTGTCTGTCAGTGGATTTTTGTTGGATACAAAATACTGGAATAACTCAGCAGGTCGGCACGGTGGCGCAGCGGTAGAGTTGCTGCCTTACAGCGCTTGCAGCGCCTGAGATCCGGGTTCGATCCCGACTACGGGTGCTGTCTGTACGTAGTTTGTACGTTCTCCCCGTGACCGCGTGGGTTTTCTCCGAGATCTTCGGTTTCCTCCCACACTCCAAAGACGTACAGGTTTGTAGGTTAATTTACACTACCCTAAACACACCAGGGACAATTTTTACACTATACCAAGTCAATTAACCTACAAATCTTCGGATTTTTCCCACACTCCAAAGAGGTATGTAGGTTAATTGGCTTGGTGTATGTGTAAATTGTCCCCACTGCGTGTAGGATAGTGTTAATGCGCGGGGATCGCTGGTCTGAGCGGACACGGTGGGTCGAAAGGCCCGTTTCCGCGCTGTCTCGCTGAAAAACAACTAAACTAAACCAAATCTCTGCTGGAATCCTGGTTGTGGTTGTGAATCCAGCTTTTTGTGTTTATCTCCAGTTTAAACCAGCATCTGCAGTTCCTTCCTGCACCATAACTGAGAGAAGCAGGATTTGAGAATAAGTGAACATTTCTCCAGATATAGTCATAGAGTCATAGAGTGACACGGCGTGGAAACAGGCCCTTCGGCCCAACTTGCCCGCACCGGCCAACAGGTCCCAGCTACACTAGTTGCACCTGCCTGCGCTTGGTCCATATCCCTCCAAACCTGTCCTATCCATGTACCTGTCTAACTGTTTCTTAAACGTTGCGACGGTCCCTGCCTCAACTACCTCCTCTGGCAGCTCGTTCCATACACCCACCACCCTTTGTGTGGAAATAGTATCTTTGTTGAACAGCACCTCTTTGTATGTTAAATAAATCGGTTAGCTTTCACGACTTGCAACCTCTCCAGTTTCTGGAAACCATTTCCTACAATCAACCTTCAATTTGTGAATTGCAGCACTTTGCCTGCAGAAAGTAAAACAAACACTGACTGCTCAGATACTTGAGAGATGCTGTGATAGTACCCTGGCGTTCGTTGCAGCGGCCAAACTCATTTAACCTGTTGACAGAATAATATCTGGTCTGAATTTCTCTGTACCTAAGAATGATTTATATAACATATACATAAAACAATCAACAACTTCTTTATTGTAAGTTTCCTTTATTACATTTTCTGTCACAATTTGTACCAAGTTACATTTTCATAATATGCCAATAAGAAATTTGTAAAATCTGAAGAGCCAGTCAGTCCATTGACTTTATGCAGACTGTCAGTGTAAGGCAGCAATACTGTTTCCTCACTAGTTCTCATCCCGTTCCTTCTCTCCCGAGATGCTGCCTGTCCCGCTGAGTTACTCCAGCATTTTGTGTCTACCTCCTGTTTCCTCAGGTACGGTATTTATTTTTAATCTATTCTCTCCCACAGGCCTATCAGCCTGAAATATCTTTATTTGGACTATATCCAACCTTTAGATTAGTTTAATTTAGAGATACAGCGCGGAAACAGGTCCTTTGACCAACCGGGTACCCTCCGACCAGCGATCCCCGCACGTTAAAACTATCCTACACCCACTAGGGACAATTTACACATACACCAAGCCAATTAACCTACAGGTCTGTACGTCTTTAGAGTGTGGGAGGAGACCAAAGATCTCGGAGAGAACCCACCCGGAGAACATACAAACTCCGTACAAGCAGCACCTGTTGTCGTGATCGAACCTGGGTCTCTGGCACTGCAAGCGCTGTAAGACAGCAACTCTACCGCTGCACCACCGTGCCGACCTCATGTTATATTTTGCTCTAAATGCTGGGCCATTTACCCATCATCTGTCCACTGTGGGCGGATTGATTGTATTCACGTTTTGTCTTTTATTTGACAATAATAAATCAATATTAATGCCAATTTCATGAACAACTCAGGAAAGAACAACACATTGAAGAAACACTCAATGGTAAATGACTTAAAAAACACAACCTGTCCTATTGGCCGCCTCCAGCCTTTTCTGGTTTTATTTCAGATTTCCAGCATCTGCGGCTTTATATTTAATTTTCATTTACAGAATGAATTCTGGAGGTGTGTAGAAAAATGATCTATGAGCCTGTTGAAAATGAATAATAGAAGGAATCTCAAGAGAGTTCAAAGCACTGTGCCTGTAATAAAACGAATCAAGCATTTGTTAAGATCCTTATATGCTTTAGTTATATTAAATATGCACTTAGTTTTATTATGGCTATTCATTTAATTCGACAAGAGGTAGTAATGTGAAGCAGAGTTTTAGTCTTTCTTTTAACAATATCCTTCGATGCTATATTAGCGAAAATAGCTCCGGGGTGAAAAATAAATGTTTCAGCTCCAACAATAGAACTCGTTCCAAGGTAAAAACAGCGGGTAACATTGAGACAAGAGCTCAGTGAGATAGTCCGACTGAGTTAAGGCTCCTTCCAGATTAGGCGTGTCCTAATTTGGGAAATACTTCACTTCCCCCAACCTGCAGCCACAACCTGACGATTGATAAGCATAAGGATAGAGATAAATCAAAAGTAAAATCCAATTAAAAAATTGGCCGCATGAAACTAGCTACGTTTTAGCTTCTGAGCGGATCGGGAGAAATGAATGCAGCACAAACTGGTCCATATTCACTAGAAACTGCTCATTAAATAGAGCACCGTTCAGTCGATTTACATTTTTAATCAATACATTCTTACACGATGATTTAAGACTGCCTACATAATTACTGACAGCTTGTCAAGGGTCTGAAGAAGAGTCTCGACCAGAAATGTCACCCGTTCCATCTCTCCAGAGATGCTGCCTGTCCCGCTGAGTTACTCCAGCTTTTTGTGTCTACCTTTCACACAATTGAATTGAATTGAATATATTTTATTCGCCAAGTATGTATACATACAAGGAATGTACTAGAGAGAGTAGAGGAGGGGGGCGAGTACGCAGCCTTGCGGTGCTCCTATGCTGAGGGTGACAAAGAGGAATGGAGGTGGATAGACATAAAATGCTGGAGTAACTCAGCGGGTCAGGCGGCACCCCTGGAGAAAAAGAATGGGTGACATTTTGGCTCGGGAACCTTCTTCAGACTGTCATGTTAGCTCCCAGCAGGGCAATCCCTTCAGCCCCATCTCGTCTGTCGTGTTGCATCACAGCTTGGTTTGGGAACTGCTCTGCCCAAGGCCGCAAGAAACCGCAGAGAGTTGCAGATGTAACCCAACTCGTTACACAGGCCAGATGCCCCACCAGTGACTTCATGCTGCCTCAGAAAAGCAGCCAACATAATCGAGGAAATGTCCCACCCTGGTCATTCCTTTTTCACTCTGCTCCTGTCAGGCGGAAGACACAGAAGTGTGAGAGCAAGACTCAGGAACAGCTTCTTCCCCTCTGTCATCAGTTTCTGGATGGCCCTTCCATACTGTCCGATTCACTCTACCCTATTGTGGACATTAGACCTGGGACTGATGCACTAGAATACTGAGAACTACACTCTGCACTCTGTAACCTGGGTGTCTGGCTCTGAATCACCGCCCTCCTGTCACCCTGCGACCCTTCTCAATTGTCCATCAATTCCTCCCTTTGATTCTTTTGCCCTTGATCTACAATGAGGGGCAAAGTTACAGCAGGCAATTCATCTCTGGCATATGCCTGGGATGTGGGAATAAACTGTCACCGGGAGAGCATGCAAACTCCACGCAGACAGCACCTGAGATCAGGAACTGCAGCCCATGAATCAGCACCCGAGTGTCAACCTAGATTTTTTTCTTCTTTTCCGATCCCTGGAGAGAAACTTGATACCGATCTCTCTGTTTCAGAAGGAGAACATGCCATACTAACCGAAACAGCTAATAAAAGGTGCTTGCCTGCCAAAAACACCCTTGTAAATTTTGTTGGAACCTCCAACCTGCTGAAGGAACAACATGCACACATAGTTTGACCTGAGAAACGGAACTTCCTGATGTTCTAACATGTGTGGTTCAACGACCAAAGTAAAAAATGATATTCACAGTAATATAGACTATTAATGTTTTAAGTTTTGCCATTGGATGAGGCATGTTCTTCCTGCATTTGGTCAGCAGAGTGGCGCAGCGGTAAAGTTGCCGACTTACAGCGCCAGACACCCCGGGTTCGATCCTGACTTTAGGGGTGCTGTCTGTACGGAGTTTGCACGTTCCCCCGTGACTTTCGTGGCGCTTCTCCTGGTGCTCCGTTTTCCCCCCACACCCCCAAAGACGTGCAGGTTTGGAGGTTAATTGGCTTCAGTAAAATTGTACATTGTCCCTGGTGTGCAGGATGGTGCTAATGCACGTAGTGATCGAAGGTTAGCATGGACTCGGTGGGCCGAAGGGCCTGTTTCCACACTGTATCTCCAAAGTCCAAAGTAAAAGCAACCGCACGGTGCAAATACATTCTGCGCTCGATACGTAGAACGACCAAATCAGCATCGTATGGAGCGAAGGAATAGGTGACGTTTCGGGTCGAGACCCTTCTTCAGTCTGAAGAAAGGTCTCGACCCAAAACGTCACCTATCCCTTCGCTCCATAGATGTTGCCTCACCCGCTGAGTTTCTCCAGCATTTTTTGTCTACCTTCGATTTTTCCAGCATCTGCAGTTCTTTCTTAGACGAATCAGTATCATAGAAATGCCCTGTGCTGTGTTTTAGATTTCAATTTATTAATTTGTGCAAATTTATACTGGATTTTCTTTCGAGGCCAGTGGAGCTGTCAAGATGCGGAGAATGTCATGTGGATGCAGTCCTCTCAATGTACATGAGGAGGAATAGCAGCTATCCCAGCTGTATCTACTCAACCCATTTGTAACTTGGAAACTCCCTGCTGGACTCTCTCCAATTTACATGCCTGCTAGTGGTGTAGCTGTTTGCAATTCATTGGACCATCCTCACCATGAGATGTCAAATTAACCTTTTGTATATTAAGTAAATTGGGACTATTCACTGCCACAGTGCAGTCATGTGAGGCTTTCATACGGTTAAGTGGTGTCCCTTGGAAATTGGTTGAATGTTAAGATGATTTATCTCAAGAGGCCTTCTGTTTTATTCAGGAAAGAACAAATTTGCGGTGACATAGTGCTTTTCATGAACTCAAGGTGTCCCAAAGTGATTTATATTATTTTGAGGTAAAGGCAGTATTTTAATGAAAGAAAATTCAGCAACCATTTGTACAGCAGCTAATTGCACAGCGACCTTTCTGAAATAGTGATGTGTTAATGAGGGGATTTTTTATTGAAATTATGTCCATCAATGATATGTTTAGTTTTAGTTTTTCGTTGAGAGATACAGCTTGGAATCAGGCTCTTCAGCCCACCAAGTCCGCGCCGACCAGCGATCCCCGCACATTGACACTTTCCTACCCACACAAGGGATCATTTTACATTCATACCAAGCCAATTAGCCCACAAACCTGTACATCTTTGGAGTGTGGGAGGAAACCGAAGATCTCGGAGAAAACCCACGCAGGTCACGGGGAGAACGTTCAAACTCCGTACAGACAGCACCCATAGCGAGGATGGAACCTGGGTCTCTGCCGCTGCAAGGCAGTAACTCTACCGCTGTGCCACCGTGCCATTTGTTGGGGATAACTCCTCCGTACATCGGACATGGAATAGTTCAGCACAGGAACAGGCTCTTCAGCCCACCATGTCCGGTTTGGACATGATGCCATGTTAAACTAATCTCCACTGCCTACACGTGATCTATATCCCCCCGTTCCCTCCATTTCCTGCACATCCGTGTGCCAATCTAAAATGCCACTTTCGTACCTACAGCCATCATTACCCGTGACAGGGTTTTGCAGGCACCCACAGCAGCCAGTGCATAAAACATGCCCCACGCATCCCCTCTAAATGCTCGCCCCTCTCACCTTAAAGCTATGGTCACAAGTCTTTGACATTTCCACCCTGGTAAAAGGTTCTGACTGTCCACCCATTCTATATTTCTCATCGTTTTATATCGTTCCACCAGGTGTTTTTAGAGTCATTCAATCTCATGCAACATAGAAGCGGACCCTTCAGCCCACCATGTCCATGCCGACAAGTAAGTTACCAGCTGTACTAGGAAAAACACACAAAGCACTGGAGTAACTCAGCGGATTAGACAGCACCCCCAGAGAATATGGATTTGTGATGTTTCAGATCGGGACCCTTCTTCAGTCTGAAGAAGGGTCCCAACCCAAAACATCACCTTTAGCCCATAGCCCCAACACCCTTGGTCAGCTCACTGCTTTCAAAGACATATTCATTATCTTTAAATACCTCTGATGGTGCATTTAAGTACTGCTGAAATGGAATAAAATAATAGCTTTTTTATAAAAAGCAAAACTGGAGGACATAGGTTTAATGGGGGAGAAATGTAATCGGATCCTGAGGGTTGACTTGTCTACACAGAGGGTGGTGGGTGTATGGAACGAGCTGCCAGAGGAGGTAGTTGGGGCAGGGACTGTCACAGCGTTTAAGAAACATTTCGACAAGTACATGGATTGGATCAGGTTAGAGGGATATGGGCCAAACGCGGGCAGGTTGGACTAGCCTAGATGGGACATGTTGGTTGCCACTGGCTAGTTGTTTCCATGCTGTGTAACTCGATAACTCTACTTAGAACCAAATCAAATTCACATTCTATCTATTTATTAATTAATATAAAAACATAAATGTACATTGAAATAAAGAAAAAATAAACAAAAACCTGGTTAAACTTAATATTTGTTGACTCCACCTCTACAGTGTACGGGGTTATTACTTGTGGTCTAAGCCCTCAGTGAATCCAACCTCTCAGCTCAGGGTAATCCAAAGATGGTGAGTCCAATGGTGGAGTGGAATGTCAAATTGTGCATCTGACCTCCAGTATGGAGTCGAAAGCTTCCAGGATTCTGGACTTCTAGGCTTCATGGCACAGACGTTGAGGTTAAGGACACTCAAAATTGTGAAAGGCTGAGATGTAGATGTTCCCGCTACAACCATCGCAGACAGGGAAGCGTTGAGTTCTTCTTCCACCCTCTTCCTCTTATCTCTGATGTCTAAGGAATCGCAATGGGATAAGGTATGTGTTTATGAATGGAGCAAAGGGCAAATCTTGTAGTTTGTTTGCCGAATTACTAAGGAATAACGACTCTCCATATGGTGTGGATGGTCTGTGATAGACATCCAGCGATGAATTGCCTGCATTTTTGAAAAATATCCTGCCTGCTCCTCATAATAAATGTAACTTAACATTGCACCTCAGATAGATACATAAAGCTGGGGTAACTCAGCGGGCCAGATAGCATCTCTGGAGGAAATAAATAGGTGATGTTTAAATTTGAGACTTCTTCAGACCCGTTCTTCAGACTTCCTCAATTCTGAAGAAGGGTCTCTACCCGAAACGCAACCTATTCTTTTTCTCCAGAGATGCTGTATGACCCGCTGAGTTACTCCAGTTTTTTTGTGTCCATCTTCAGTTGTAAACCAGCAAGTGCAGTTCCTTCCTTAACATTACACCTGTTGTTCTAGGATTTGGCCACTAGATAGCAGTATTGATACTAGAAGATGCTCACAATACAACATCTCCATTGCTTTGACAGAAGAATGGTTTGGGGTGACGGAGAGGATGAGGTAGGGTGGGGAGTGTTTCTTTTGCCCTACTTGAAGAAACAGAAGCAGCTTTTTTTTTGTCCCAGCAAGAGCTGGCCTGAAGAGACATCATGGATCAAAAAAAATAATCTTAGTCTGAAGAAGGGTCTCGACCCGAAATGTCACCCATTCCATCTCTCCAGAGATGCTGCCTCACCCGCTGAGTTACTCCAGCATTTTGTGTCTATCTTTAATCTTAAGGCAAAACTTATTGTACATAAGAAATAATTTAATTTGTTCTATAGGTTGCGTTATGCCACAACGTTTATTAAGGTAATTCTTTCATGAATGGACCTGAACATTTAACATGAAGTCAAAAGAAATCTGTAGAAGCACAACTTGCAAAATTAAAAGCACTGTGATCTTCAGACTTCAATTAATCTGTACAGTTCCACATTACTGCTTGCAGTACAGAGTGACAGTGCAGCTCTAACTTCATTTACTGTGTGACTTAAGGGCCTGCCCCACGAGCATGCGACTCCACGCGGCAAGCGCGACCTAAAGGGCCGGACCCACCAGCATGCGCCTGCATGCGGCAAGCGCGACCAAACTAGGAGCGGGGGCCGCGCGGAGGTCGAGTGAGTGACATGAAGTTCGAGCAAAGTCCGCGGGAAGTTCGCGCGTGACGTACGGCGTCGAGGCGGCTGCGGGCCGGCAGGCCGTTGCCGTGCGGAATTTTCGAACACGGTCAATTTTTCGGAGCCCCGCGCGATGTCGGGACCAGCTCCGCACAACTCCATACGGCTCCGGCGATCGAAGTGGGACCGGCCCCGCGAGGCCGTACGGCTCAAGCGACCATGATAGGTTGCGCTTGCCGCATGCAGGCGCATGCTGGTGGGACCGGCCCTTTAGGTCGCGCTTGCCGCATGGAGTCACATGCTCGTGCGACAAGGATGCAGCTGGATATGACTATTTGCCACAGAGAGATGTGATTGAGTTATCTAATCATCCTAATGATAGCAAAAGCCTTTCTCCATTCGGGATATGGGTATTATTCTACTGAGCTGCCTCTTTTGGTTGAGGAACACTGGACTCAACCAAGGTGGTGGGCTGAGAGGTAGGTCCACACATATTAGGGTTGTTCCAATGTAACAAGGATTCATTGACAAATATTACTCTGGCGTAATGGATCCCCTTACTCTTGGATCCCTAGATCCAAACACTAAGTGCTGGATAAACTCAGCAGGTCAGGCGGCATCTGTGGAGGGAATGGACTGGCAATGTTTCAGGCCAGACACTCATCTCATGCTGAAGAAGGGTGCCGAGCTGAAATGTCGCCTGTCCATTCCCTCTACAGATGCTGCCCGACCTGCTGAGTTCTTTGTGTCTTGCTCAAGATTCCAGCAGCCACAGTTCATTAACATTGAAACATAGAAAATAGGGGCAGGAGGAGGCCATTCGGCCCTTCGAGCCAGTACCGCCATTCATTTTGATCATGGCTGATCGTCCCCTATCAATAATCCCTTGACTCCATTAGCCCCCAGAGCTCTATCTAACTCTCTCTTAAATCCATCCAGTGACTTGGCCTCCACTGCCCTCTGTGGCAGGGAATTCCATAAATTTACAACTCCATGGGTGAAAAGGTTTTTTCTCACCTCAGTCTTAAATGACCTACCCTTTATTCTAAGACTGTGGCCCCTGGTTCTGGACTCGTCCAACATTGGGAACATTTTTCCTGCCTCTAGCTTGTCCAGTCCTTTTATAATTTTATATGTTTCTATAAGATTACCCCTCATCCTTCTAAACTCCAGTGAATACAAGCCTAGTCTTTTCAATCTTTCCTCATATGACAGTCCCGCCATCCCAGGGATCAATCTCGTGAACCTACGCTGCACTGCCTCAATCACAAGGATGTCCTTCCTCAAATTATTGTGTCCCCAATGTTATTGTTTCCCAGGTTATTCTGTAAACTTTCCTCCCAGTGCCCTGGTATGTTCTCTGGATGTAAGGTCAGTGGAGTGATCAGTGGCCAGGATAACCAATGTCAGAAGACACAAGAGAACCATGCTGGCTGGCTCACACTATGAGTCTGAGCCTCCCCGATACCAGAAGGTAGTCTCTCCTTCCCACATCTTGTCTACATGTGAAATCGGGAGATCAACACAAACTGATGGGAACGTAGTCAATGAATCCCTTGTGCCAAAACAAATTAAAGTTGACGTGAGTGTCATAATCACACTCTTTAACACACTCTTGATTGAGCTGGTTTTCAGCAATGGGGCAGAAAATCATATTGCTGCACAGAATGAGGCCAATCTGCCCATCGGACCTGTGCAGGGTCATTGAAAGAGCAATCCAAATTAATCCAATTTCTCCGTTTGCTTGCCACAGATAAGCAATGTTATTTTTCTCTGGAGGCCCCATTGAAGGTTATGTTCACATCTGTCTGCATCAGACCATACTGAATTGTTTATGAATTTCTAGACCTCTTTAACAATATGTTGAAATGTTAAGTCACAAACCTCGGGTTCAGAGTAACCACTGCAATAAGCAGCTCAGCTTAGTGCACTCGCCGTTTCTACTGTCATCTTCACGCTGCACAGAGCAAGTTGGCCGCGTCGCTCTGTGGTCTCCCATTGTTTTAGTTTTGCCTTGCTTTGGATTTCATTCGTTATAAAACACATCGATCTGCGAAAGCTGTTTTTGCTTTAATGAACGCACCAGGGGAGTCGTACAGTGACATTTCCATCCATGTGGCTGACACATGCAAACAAAGAAGACGATTCCTTTTGAAAAGATCAAACTTAATAACTTACTGGAATGCATTTGCCATTTGCCATAAATGAACGTGCTTGCTGCCAGTGACCAGATTGTGAAGGCAGTCACATTATATTGTTGCTGAAATCTGACTTTCCTTTCCAAGTATCAAGGTTCACTCTGATTCATGTGCCCCATCCCCAGCTTTAGTTTAGTTTAGTTTAGTTTAGAGATACAGCGCAGAAACAGGCCCTTCCCACCGAGTCGACACTGGCCAGCGCTCACCCCCTACACAAACACTATACTACACACAGCAGGGACAACTTACAATTTTTACTGAAGCCAATTAGCCTACAGACGTGTACGTCTTTGGAGTGTGGGAGGAAACCGGAGAACCCGGAGAATCTCCTCGCAGGTCACAGGGAGAATGTACAAACTCCGCACAGACAAGCACCCGTAGTCAGGATCGGACCTGGGTTTCTGGCGCTGTTTGAGGCAGCAATTGCGTCACTTTAAAACTATATTTAAAAAATATTGAATACTGTGTTGTCTCATTTCTTCAGGGATTAGCCTGAATTGTTTAACCCACAATTTTTCGAAGCCAATTTAGCCAAACGTATTTCTAATCACCTAGTCGGGACTACCTTGAGATGCAATATGTTGATGATAGACTGCTGGGTTAGCACATTAAAATGTTCATTTTGTTCTCCAAGGCAGCAGAACTGCATCCTTTCCCAACAGGAAGGCACCGAGAGGATAAGAGACCATCACCGCCCCACATCAGGGCATTATTGGGACCAGAATTAAACATTCATTTATTTTTAAATTAAGTTATCTAGAATAAAGTAAACAAAAAGTGTCTGAAGAAGGGTCCTGACCCAAAACGTCACCTATCAATGTTCTGCCATATTCTCGAGTGATGCTGAGAATATCTCTGGGAATATTGCTGGAACATTCCTGGGAATATTGCTGGAATATTCCCGGGAATATCCCTGGGAAGATGCTGGGAACCCGCTGAGTTACTCCTGCACTTTGTGTCTTTTGTTGTTGTTGTAAACTAGCATCTGCAGTTCCTTGTTTCTACATAAAGTAACTTTAGATGGATTGACAAGTGCTCCCTCTTAAATGGACAGCAAACATCTTTTCACAAATATAATGAAATGTTTAAGAAGGAACTGCAGATGCTGGAAAATTGAAGGTACACAAAAATGCTGGAGAAACTCAGCGGGTGCAGCAGCATCTATGGACCTTCATTATACCTATAATGAAATGTTTGTTCCTTGTTAGCAGTTCCTCATTCCCACTCTCTATCTTTTTGCACAGGTCCCATACTTTACTGGTTACCATTCCTAGAAGTAAAAATTGCGGATGTCAAGCTCCATAAAACAAAGTGGTTCTCAGACTCACTTACGGATATATCACAATAACTTTAATCAGTTTAAAGTTGTAGCTAAACCAATCCAGTTCGATCATTAAATAAACACTGAAGAAAAGTATCCTAACAAATAGATTATCTTCACAGTACGTTTATGGCTAACAAGCATAACAGTGAATGCTAGCTTATTTTGCAAATTAATATGATGTTAAAATGGAAATTTGGAACTTAATTAACGGCACCTGCTTTGTTTATGTACTTACTTTAGTTTAGTTTAGAGATAAAGCGCAGAAACAGGCCCTTCAGCCCACCATATCCGCGCCGACCACCAATCTCTGCACACTAACACTATCCTACACACACTAGGGACAATTTACAACTTTACCAAGCCAATTAGCCAAGAAACCAGGACGTCTATGGAGTCTGGGAGGAAACCAGAGCACCCGGAGAAAAATCCCACGCAGGCCACGGGGAGAACGTACAAACTCCGTGCAGACAACACCCGTAGTCGGTATTGAACCCGGATCTGGGCGTGCACATCTCTGAAGATCTTTCCTGGTCCGAGAACACTAATGCAATTATCAAGAAAGCTCATCAGCGCCTCTACTTCCTGAGAAGATTACGGAGAGTCGGTTTGTCAAGGAGGACTCTCTCTAACTTCTACAGGTGCACAGTCGAGAGCATGCTGACCGGTTGCATCGTGGCTTGCTCCGGCAATTTGAGCACCCTGGAGAGGAAAAGACTACAAAAAGTAGTAAACACTGCCCAGTCCATCATTGGCTCTGACCTTCCTTCCATCGAGGGGATTTATCGCAGTCGCTGCCTCAAAAAGGCGGGCAGTATCATCAAAGACCCACACCATCCTGGCCACACACTCATCTCCCTGCTACCTTCAGGTAGAAGGTACAGGAGCCTGAAGACTGCAACATCCAGGTTCAGGAATAGCTACTTCCCCACAGCCATCAGGCTAGTAAACCTGGCTCGGACAAAACTCTGATTATTATGAACCCATTTTGCACTTTATCAGTTTATTTATTCATGTGTGTATATATTTATATTATGGTATATGGACACACTGATCTGTTTTGTAGTAAATGCCTACTCTGTACTGTGTGCTTAAGCAAAGCAAGAATTTCATTGTCCTATACAGGGACACATGACAATAAACTAACTTGAACTTGAACTTGAACTCTGGCGCCGTGAGGAAGCAACTCTACCGCTGCACCACCGTGCCGCCTCAATTACTTCACCATTGGTCGGGATCTTTATTCAGGATCCAATTGAGCTTGGGAGTGCAGTGGGGGTTGAGGGTTAACTAAACCTCTCACTTGCACAGGATACAAAGGACATTTATTATCACATACACCAATTGGTGTAGTGAAATTTGACTTGCCATTTGCAGCACACCAATAAGACACAACATTAAAGAATTTAACAATAAACATAAAAACATCCCCCCACAATGGTTCTCACTGTGAGGGAAGGCAGCAAAGTCCAGTCCTTTCCCCTATTTCTCTTCACTCTCACTTGCAAGCAGGGTGAAGAGAAATCTACTGCGCTGATGCACCTGGCTCCTCCAACTCTGCCAGAGTAACATTATGAGTTAATTTAATGTGCTGAAGTGTTTAAAGTCCTTGAAATGGTACATGGCCCGTAATTAGACAAGACCTGTCAGGAAGAAATACCATGCATGGCAAAGAAATGTCTAAATTCGTAGAAAAGACATGTTCACACTACGTGAAGAGCTCTCAACACAACAATTGTCTTTATAAACAAAACGTTGTGAAAATGCCATGAAGCAAGAGAAATACATTTGCCAGGGTTCAAACAGACATGTCTGCGCAAATTCAAGGAAACTGCTGACTATTTTTTTTCTTCCGAGCCCGGGTAATTAGAATGATTTTACTCTGCGCACACAATGAGACGCGGTCCAAAATTACAGTCAGATAAATGATCGGAAAACCATTAATGCAAAAACAACCTAAGTAGATATATTAAATTCCTAGAAAGCACGTCAACATGGATGGAGATGCTAAACAGATTACTACAGATCTATTTTACTTAGAAAACGATGACCTCATTTGATGATTTAATTCTCGCTCTGCCTTGCTCCAAAAGCAGTCATATTCAACAGCATTAGAATAACAAGCATATTCCCACAGGCTCAATCTGCCCGGCCTATTAGTGCAGCAACAGCCTTCTCCCCTCACTTGATTGATTATAAACCATGAGGCAACCTTTAAAGATGTGTCCTTTTGCCATCCTTGCAGCAGGCTATTTATTAATCCATACTTCAACTCTAAATATGTTGACTCGAATTATTTCTTTATATCCCACTGTGAGCGTTCTGCAGCCCACCAATATTTCTAGTCAGTATAAATTGCTGAATGGAAGAACCATCATTTATGTATTTACCTGGGATTTTCTTTTGCATGCATCATTGTCTATTTTGGGATTTAAGTGCAGATATTTACATTTTTCTCCAATAATAAGATCGATTTTGTGTTAATTTTACTTTGGAGTCACGTGAGTGACTACGTGAAGAACCCGCTCAGCGGGACTTAGGCGTTCCCGCTACAGAATGAAACGGACCGTCAGGTGAGTACCCTGAGGTCGGGTTTCTTTTACAGGTGAGCCTTTTTTCTGCTTGTGTTTTACAGGCAGAGAAAAAGGCTCTGGAACAAAACTGTCCCCCGTTCAAGGAGGAACGTTTTCCCGTCGGGGAGGGGGGCAGCAACAGGCGGTAGGAGCGTTTACCCCGGTGTTCCTCTATTCCCCGACACCGTGCCGAGCCCAGCCCGCTAGCACCTGAGCAGCGGGCTGGATACATAGCCACCCGAAGAGGCATCCGGCAGGTGTTCCCGATTTCGGACGGGACGTCTCTCCACCCGCACGAGGGGAGAGAGAGCCGCCTGAGCCGCTGGAGCGGCTCACGGAGCAGGTGCCTGCGAGACGCGCTGCTTGAGGGGCGCTCTTCGCTACTACAAGGCACAAAAGCTCGAGAAGAAGGCGGTAGGAACAATTACTGGGCGCTCCGCTATCCCCATCACCGCGCCGAGCCCAGTCCCGCTAGTGCCTGAACTGCGGGCTGGATGTCTAGCCATCCGAACAGGCATCCGGCCGGTGGCGTCCGATTCGTCGGACGGGGACATGTCTCCACCTAAATGGAGGAGGGACAGCCGCCTGAGCTGCATCCAACAGCTATTGGAGCAGCTCCAGCGAGATGCGCAGAAAGAGCGCTCTCGCGGAGGGAGGTCAGGCACCCCCTCCACAGTGTTATGTACACTGCCCTCTGCTCCCTCATTACTGGAGGCTAGCATTGGTGACCAGGGCTGGGCTGGTCTGGAACAGGGGCAGGCGGACGAATTCGGGAGTATGCCAGAGGTGCAGGAACAGGAAGAGCTGTTGGGTGTGGTGGACCGCTTTGTAGCAATCTCACGGGCTGGAGCACCGCTGGAACCAAGAATGGCGGCCAGAATCAACCATCTACCCAATAAACCATTACTGGAAAAGGTGCTCGCTGAGGTGCTGAAACAACACACAGCACCAGAAAACTGTGAGGCCCTCAAAGTAAAAAATGTCAACAGCCAAATCTGGGGGCATGTGGGGTCACACATCCGGTCCCAAGAACTCAAGCTACAGCGGATCTTAAGGCTCCTGACGGGAGGGCAGGCCCCGGGACGAGCAAACCAAGACCTCCGATACCCAAGCGGCAGCACCCCACGGCATCCACCAGTCGACGTCCGCAATATGGGACTGGTGAACGCATGGGGTCCGAACATTATCCCCAAAGATCTTTTTAGATCAGGGCCCGCAGCGGTCCCTCTGGAAAATGCGCCTCCCCCCAACATCGCCAGCACGTCAGAACAGAACCTTCTGGAAAATGAAGAAACAGAATCGCCAATAACCATGGAGGTAGGTGGGTCTGGTCCCTACCAGCATATAGAGAATAAGGGTGCTTTATTAACAAGGGGGAGATTACACTTGTTTAAAGAAGCATGGGGTATGGTCACGAGTGACAAGTATATGCTCAACAGCATTAGTGGATATAAAATACAATTCATGTCAGAAAAAACGCCGCCAGTTCAACATTGGCCCCAAAGGGTATTTCTCCCTCCGTCAAAGAGAAACGTGAGGGACAAGCTGAACTGGTGAGACTTATCACAAAGGGGGTCATCGAAAAGACCAAACATGAACCTTTGGAATTTGCATCAAATATATTCACTAAAACCAAAAAAGATGGTGGCTGTCGCATCATCATTGACTTAACATCACTAAACAAATTTGTTAAGTATATACATTTCAAAATGGAGACATTTGTTACTGCCAAACAACTGAATTCCAAAGGACACTTCATGGCAAGCATTTATCTTAAAGATGCTTACTATCTAGTACCCATATACAAGGATCATCGCAGATACCTAAAATTTATCTGGATGGTACAAAGCATTGCTCTATGGGCTAACTTCAGCCCCAAGATTATTCACCAAAATATTGAACCCAGCCATGGCAATACTAAGAAAACAAAAACATTGTCATGGCATATCTGGATGATATTCTGATAGTAGGGAAAACGATGGAATTGGCTGTGGCAGCAGTATCAGCTACAAAACAGCTCCTCGAAACTCTGGGGTTCGTCCTACATCCAGATAAATCTAAGTTAAAGCCATCCACTATCATGGACTACCTGGGCTTCACAATTAACTCAGTCCATATGACTGTTAACTTGCCAAAGGCAAAAATGGTTGAATTAGCACAATCATGCAACAATTTAATGGTCAACGAGCGACCAACTATTCGACAAGTAGCAAGAGTAATTGGGGAAATGGTAGCAGCATTTCCGGCTACAATATTCGGACCTTTGCACTATCAAAAATTTACAGAGAGCAAAGGTACAGGCAATAAAACGACATATAGGTCACTATGATCGTGTCATGAAATTACCCACTGAAGCAATATCAGAGCTACAGTGGTGGGCAGAATACGTTTGGCATAGTTTCAGCCCTATCTTCATCACTAACCCTACTTTAGTTATTCAAACAGATGCCAGTGCTCAAGGCTGGGGAGCGACTAACTCCATATCCAGCACAGGTGGTAGATGGACTAACCTAGAGTCATCATTACTACTTACACTGGGCATTAACTATCTAGAGATGTTGGGCGCCTTTTATGGTTTAAAAGCATATGTATCTAATATGCAGCACTTGCATGTTCGGTTACAAATTGATAAATACTACGGTGATGGCTTATATTAACCATATGGGTGGCATAAAATCATTATCATGCGACAAATTGGTCAACATGATTTGGCAATGGTGTGTCAAAAGACATATTTGGCTATCGGCTACTTACCTACCAGGTAAGCTAAACACCCATGCCATGAGAAAATTAAACGCCTGGGTTGCAAGTTTGAACAGACCTTACCTGGAACTGGGATTGTCCAAACAAACCATCACCACCATGTCGGCATCCCTTCGAACATCCACCAAGAGGCAGTACTTAACCAGCATCAAAAAAGGGAGAAGAACTGCCAGGAAACAGGGCCAACATACGCAACAGCCACAGCCACCAACATACTGGAGTTCCTGGCCTATCTACACCACGATGTAGGGATCAGCTACAGTGCCATCAACACAGCGCAGAGTGCTCTTTCTGCTTATCTCAAACCAGCGCCAGGACAACAGGCGATGGGATCCCATCCACTGGTGGTAAAACTGATGAAGGGCATTTACAATATCAAGCCCTAAGCCCAGGTATACCCATATTTGGGATATCAGTGTGGTCCTGACATATCTCAGGGAATGGCCACCAGCCAGATCCCTCGGCCTCGAGCAAGCTACACTAAAGACGCTCATGTTGATGGCACTTGTATCCGCTCAGAGGGTCCAGTCACTACACCTATTGCGACTGGACAACATGATCACAGCTCCAGACCAGATCTGTCGTTATCCAGCGACTGATCAAACAGAGCAGACCAGGAACACCTAATCCAGTCGTGGCTTACCCACCAGAACCACGGTTATGTGCCATGACCCACCTACTATCCTACATAGACACAACCAAAATATTCGAGGGAGATGAAAAGCCTTGTGGGTCAGTCACAAAAACCTTATGGTCGGGTGACGAGCCAAACCATTGCGAGATGGCTCAAGCAGGTGCTAGAAACTGCTGGGATAAACACTAACATGTACAAATTTTATTCCACCAGGGCAGCATCCATGTCGACGGCTAAAGAATGGACATGCCTATAGACCACATCCTGGCTACAGCAGGATGGTGGGGGGGGAAAAGACCGTTCAGAAATTTTTTAATAAGCCTTTGGCAAAACCTGGTTTATTTGCAGTAAAGATTTACGAACTGCAAATATTTAATTTAAGCCAGGGGAGCAACTTAATTCTTTGTTATTATTGTTTAAAAAATACCATTGTGTTTTTCTACAAATAGACTCATTGGTTGATTACGATAACACTTCCTCCCTCAAGAACTTCGGCAGTGAGTGAAATGAAACTGTTACACGGTTTGAAATCACAGAGCTTTGAAATCTTCACGTAGTCACTCACGTGACTCCGAAGTAAAATAGTAAGATTAAAGGAGAATTTACCAGTTTGAAGTTTGATCTGTATTTTATGAGGAGTTACGATGAGGGATTACGTGCCCTCCGCTCCCACCCTCATTATATGGATCAAACCAATAAATTGATGTCTCCTTATCTTTACTATGTTTACTTCAAATAACTGTGTCTATCTGTGATTCCACACCGCTGCTTGGAAGTATGCCACGCATGCACGCTGAGCGGGTTCTTCACGTAATACCCTCATCGTAACTCCTCATAAAATACAGATCAAACTTCAAACTGGTAAGTTCTCGTTTAATCTTACTATTCTACTGCACATCGATGTATTAGATCTAATAATAGAGTCCTGGAGGCATAGAGTCTTACAACTTGGACATAGACCTTTCAGGCCAACTTCTCCACACCGCCCAACATGTCCCATCTGCACCAATCCCACCTGCCTGCGTTTGGCCCATATCCCTCTAAACCTGTCCTCTCCATGTACCTGTCCAAATGTTTCTTAAACATTGCGATAGTCCCAGCCTCAATTACCTCCTCTTGGTGCGAATAAGTTACCCCTCAAGTTCCTATTAAATCTCAATCTAATAAGTCCAATAAAATCTACTACATTGCTGTATCCTGAGCATTGAAGTCAAATCTTGGATATTCCTCCCTTTGACAATCCTAATGGCAGGCCTAGGAAAGTTGACATGCTTCACGATTTACTCGTGGGCTCATTCAAGGCAGGCCCTCTGAGGTAAGACTAACAGTCTTTTATACTGTTCAATACTGTACGATAGGCACATCCATCTCTGGGGTTCTTAAATTGTAGCGTAGGTGGGGTTTAGCAAAATATAGGTTTAGTAAAAAATATTTGGGTAGGAATAGATCGCGTGGATGCACAGAGTCTCTTGCCCAGAGTGGGCGAATTGAGAACCAGGGGATGTAGGTTTAAGGGAAAACTGAAAATGGAATCTGAGGGGTAACTTTTTCACACAAAGGATGGTGGGGATATGGAACGAGGTGCCAGAGGAGTTGAGGCTGGGTCTATCCCAATGTTTAAATAACAGTTCAACAGGTACATGGATAGGATAGGTTTAGAGGGATATGGGGTGAACACAGGCAAGTGGAACTGGTGTAGATGGGACGTGTTGGCCGGTGTGGGCAAGTTGGGTTGAAGGGCCTGTTTCCACACTGTATCACTATGGCTCTATGACTCTATTTTCTGCTGAACCCTCTCTATGCTACCAGAACAATGCCCTGCATCTGTAATGGAAGTCCAGTTGAAGACTACAGAGACTGACCTCATGAAACACCATAGGGCAGAGAATCGGAGAGATGTAGATGGTTTTCAGGGGATGGGCAGATAGAAACATTGAGGGAAACATGCCTGGGACATTCACAATCAAATATCAATATGGATTGAAGGATAGCGGATTGGCCCACTGAGTCCATACTAATCATTGATCACCCGTTCACAATATGTGTAGGAAGGAACTGCAGATGCTGGGAAAATGGGTGAGGACTGGCCAAATTTTGTGATAAATACTGTGGTGGATGTTTGTGTAAATTTTTATTGTGTATTGTGTGTTCTTTTTTTTATTGTACCGCTGCTGGCAAATTCATTTCACTTGCACTTATGTGCAAGTGACGAATAAAACTTGATTGATTGATTGATTGTTCAAGAAGGAACTGCTGATGCTGGAAAATCGAAGGTACACAAAAATGCTGGAGAAACTCAGTGGGTGCAGCAGCATCTATAGATGCTGCTGCACCCACTGAGTTTCTCCAGCATTTTTGTGTACCTTTGATTGATTGATTGATTGGTTTACACGGAAGATAGACACAAAATGCTGGAGTATGCTAGACCCTTCTTCAGACTTCAAGGATCTCGAACCGAAACGTCACCCATTCCTTCTCTCCAGAGATGCTGCCTGTCCCGCTGAGTTACTTGTGTCTACCTGTTCACACTAGTTCTTTGTTTTCACACTTTTACATGCACTGCCAGCACACTAGGGGCAGCTTACAGAGGCCCATTAACCTACAAACCCGCACGTCTTAGGCAGGTGCGAGGAAACCCAGATTAAACCCACAGAGTCTCGGGAAAAACGTGCAAACTCCACACTGACAGCTCCCGAGGTCAGGATCGAACCCGGGTTTCTGGCACTGTGAGGCAGCAACTCTACCAGTTGCACTGCTGTGCTGCCCACAGTTGAACCATGGGTCAAGATTTGGATTATAAATAGCTATTGAACCTTCCTGCTGAGATATCGTGCAAGAACAAAATGAGTGGACAAGTGACTGTAAAATAAATGTTTGTTTTTTGTTTAAACATTGTACAAAGGACAAGTCTCCGAGGTCTTAAACTTAAGAAAAAAAGCTAGATTTTCTAAGTAATTTATAGATGCAATTGAGTTCCAAAAAAACACAATTAATCAAAGTAATATATCCTTAAAATAGGATTTATGGACCTTTGAAATCTTCATAAACAGTTTTACACAAATTACGTAATTGCTTTCCTCTTGTGCGTCACTTTGCAAATCAGAGAATAACTATATTATTGATTCTTATAATCATATTTCCTTGCTGGATTACTGTAAATGTAGTATGTAAATGCGGTCACTATACTAACATTATAACCTACACTGCCCTACAAATAAATTCTATTAATTTAATCTCAGCAGAAGATTAAGTCATCATGCAAGCTAATGTGGAAAGGTATTTAGTTTAGTTTAGTTTAGAGATACAGCACGGAAATAGGCCCTTCGGCCCACCGAGCCCGCATCGACTAGCGATCCCCGCACACTAATGCCCCTGTGTCCCACTTAGGAAACCTGAATGGAAACCTCTGGAGACTTCGCGCCCCACCCAAGGTTTCCATGCGGTTCCCGGAGGTTGCAGGTGGTTGCCGGAGGTTGCAGGTAGTGGAAGCAGGTAGGGAGACTGACAAAAACCTCCGGGAACCGCACGGAAACCTTGGGTGGGGCGCAAAGTCTCCAGAGGTTTCCGTTCAGGTTTCCTAAGTGGGACAGGGGCATAACACTATCCTACACACACTAGGGACAATTTACAATTATACCAAGCCAATTAACCTGTACGTCTGTGGAGTGGGAGGAAACCGAAGATCCCGAGGAAAACCCACGCATGTCACGGGGAGAACGTAAAAACTCCATACAGACAAGCACCCGTAGTCAGGATTGAACCCGGGTCTCTGGCGCTGTAAGGCTGAGACTCTACCACTGCGCCACCATGCGGCCTTTTAGTGGGACATTTAGAGCACACACATGTAAGATTAAACAAAATTATTATCACCTTCCCCCAAGTTTATACATTGAGGCGTGTTTTATTTTGCTTGACAAATAAAAGCACTCGGGGTTTAAGAGAATTGTTTGATGAGCTATGTTCTCAAGCTGGAAAGGGTGCAGAGAAGCTTTACAAAGATGTTGCCAGGACCTGAGGGCCTGAGCTATAGGGAGAGATTGAGCAGGCTAGGACTCTATTCCTTGGATGATGCATGGATAGGATCGGTATAGAGGGATACGGGGCAAAC
This sequence comes from Amblyraja radiata, assembly GCF_010909765.2. Taxonomy (NCBI): domain Eukaryota; kingdom Metazoa; phylum Chordata; class Chondrichthyes; order Rajiformes; family Rajidae; genus Amblyraja; species Amblyraja radiata. The sequence continues at coordinate 5,794,873 of NC_045987.1, read as the reverse complement.
GCAGGCAGGTGGGACTAGTGTAGATGGGACATGTTGGGCGGTGTGGGCAAGTTGGGCCAAAGGGCCTTTCTCCACATTGTATGACTCTGAGCTTTCAGTGATAGGAAAATAGAAATTTAACCATTGATACTAAATTCAAAATTAAGGAATTCTTCAGCTCCTCGAGCAGCGGTAATTGCCTTGTAGGATGTTAAAATTGGATTATCGCTAGTAAATTCAATGCTTGGGTTTTGACCAGTTGATAGGGTAATTGCATGCTGGATAGCACGCAACAAAAGCTTTTCACTGTCCCTCAGTACACGTGACAATAAACTAAACTAAACTGAACTGAATTAGCACCATATCTGTTGCGATTGGATTAATACATTGAAGTGATATCCTAACCAAGAAGATTGTTGAGGAAAATATTTCTATTTATTATTAAGTTAGTAAACTTGAGTGCCTACTATAATGATTTTATTAAAAGAGCAAAGAGAGAGGTTGTGGCCAGTGAGATGTCAGCATGCCATGCAGTAGATATCAAATACAATAATTCCTTGGTTTATGAAATGAAAGCATTCCTAGAAAATGGTTCCTGAAGCAAAATTCACTGATCAATCAATCTGGGAGATATCATGATGGATATTTGGTGTTACACATCCGCATGGAGAAAGATGTGCTCTTCATTTCGGTGAAAAATAGATTCTTAAATTGAAGGGAGTTAAAATGTGAAAGTAAGATCTCACACTCACTTCATCATAAAGTCAGAAGGGAGAGGAGTAGAATTAGGCCATTCAGCCCATATGTCTACTCCGCCATTCAATCCTGGCTGATCTATCTCTCTCACCCCTAATCCCACTCATCTGCCTCCTCCCCATAACCTCTGACACCCGTACTAAACAAGAATGTATCTATCTCTGCCTTGTATGCAACATACGAGGAATTTCCCTGGCCAGGTCAGTCATACAATTAAAAGCAACAGATTCAAAAACATATTTAACATAAACATCCACCACAGTGACTCCTACACATTCCTCACTGTGATGGAAGGCGAAATAAAGTTCAAGTCTCTTCCTTTGTCGGGGGCCTTGAGCCCTCCGTTGACGGGACGATCTTAACCCCTGTAGCCAGTGGTGTTCGGGCCTTCCACGTCGAGGCGTTCAGCTCCTGCATCGGGGGGTTATCAGTTCCCCCGTGCCGGGCGATCGGACCTCGCGTCAGGGCTGGACGAACCTTCTGCAGCGTTGGAGCTCCCGACTTGCATCTCCCGAGACTTTGAGCCCTTGCTGGTAAGTCCACGATGGTCGCAGTGGGAGCGATCCCAGGCAAGGGTATGATATACTGTAAATGTGGGCATGTACAGTATTATGGACAACTATTCCTCACAGGCAGATTAACAGGGTGTCGGAACTGCAGATGCTGGTTTACACCGAAGTTAGACACAAATGCTGGAGTAACTCAGTGGGTCAGACAGCATCTATGGAGAAAAGGAATAGGTGACTTTTCAAGTTTTAGATCTTCTCCAGCCTGAAGAAGGGTCTCGACCCGAAGTGTCACCTATTCCTTTTCTCCAGAGATGCTGCCTCACTAGCTGAATTACTCCAGCTTTTTACGTCCATCTTAGATTAACAGGGAACCTGGTTTCAATTCAATGTGCAGGAAGGAACTATAGATGCTGGTTTAAACCGAAGATAGACACAAAATGCTGGAGTAACTCAACGGGACAGGCAGCATCTCTGGAGAGAAGGAATGGGCGACATTTTGGGTCGTGACCCTTCCTCAAACGAGACAGGGAAACGAGAGATATAGACAGTGATGTGGAGAGATATAGAACAACGAATGAAAGATGTGCAAAAAAGTAACAATGGTAAAGGAATCAGACCATTGTTAGCTTTTGCTAGGTGAGAACGGGAACCTGGTGTGACTTGGGTGGGGGAGGGATGTAGCGAGAGGGACTCAATATGTTTATAAACTTGTGCTGTTAATTTAGCATTTAAATTTTGCACAGTTTTCAGGAGTTGCAATGTAAAGTTACAAGGGCAAGCACCTGCCTGCAATTGTACCAAAACCATTTGAGTTTGTGAGTTGTCGCTGGTGTGATGGATGTACGTCATTGACTCCTGCAACACTTTTGAAGGGCAAGTTTTATAACTGAACTTACAGTGAGCAGGCATCGAGCGAAACTGCACTTACGATGAGAAATTCTAAACGTCACGTTTTATCTAGCCTGTATCGCAACGGAAAATAATTTTGCAAGATTTGGTCCATTAGAAACTGGCGAAAGCACCTCATCAATCAAATGAAACCTTGTTTATCTTCCGTCATATATCACCAAGTGGAGAAAACTCTCGATGTTACTACATGGATAAGAGAAGACGGATTGAATTGGCTGCCTTCTTCATATCTACCTTGTAATCCTTCTGGAAAATGCAAAGATGTTATTCTATCCCCACACGTTTCGGCACCCTTTGAAGGATCATTCCTTGCATAGCTAAATACATGGCAGAGAGCCACGTATTCCTTAAGCATTAACAGCCATTTATTAATTAACTGTTGATTGATTTACCACCATTTGAAAGTTAAAGATTTTAGTGAAATACAGATTAAATTGGCAGTGACAAGGAGCCTAGTAACAGAAGGAAAATAACAGCTGAAATGCTGCTTTAAACCTTGTTGTTTTGGAGGTGGATATTTAAAAGGATAAAATTAAATGTAGATAAGAATGGGCATTAATTATTCAAAATCTGGTGTGTAGATACCAAGTGCAGATGGAAATGTTTGAAAGGAAATACAAAGAGAATTAGCAGTGAAGAATCATTGACGTACCATTTTAGCCAAAAATTAGCCATATCATTATTCAACATCTTATTATAATTTTCCTCCAAGAAAAACTAGTGGGCGCAGCGGTAAAGCTACTGCCTTACAGCTCCACATACCCGAGTTCTATCCTGGCTACGGGTGCTGTCTGTACGGGGTTTGTACGTTCTCCCCGTGACCTGCGCAGGTTTTCTCTGAGATCTTCGGTTTCCTCCCACACTCCGAAAATGTGCAGGCTTGGTATAAATGTAAAATTGTCCCTAGTGTGGGCAGAGTAGTGTTAATGTGCAGGGATCGCTGGTCGGTGCGGACTCGGTGGGCCAAACAGCCTGCTTCCGCGTTGCATCTCTGAAGCTAAAGAAGTTTGTGAGGAAAAAGATTAACTTTTGATTTTGGGGTTTGAAAAACATTATGCATCCTGACATCATAAAATGATCATACCAGAAGCAGTTAATATACCGATGAGGAAAACTTGATTTTTTTTAACTGATGCGGTCAGTGTGATACACTTGAAAAGTGGAGGAGAATTTGATCTGGATTTCGACCTTCATATCTTTATAATAGGGAGATTTTTGAATGGATTATTATGTTTGATGGACATCACGTTCTAAAATAATCCCCCTCTCAAATGTATAGTGGAATTTGGTTACGGGAATTTTGTCTCAGTGCATATTGTGATTTATTAAATCATTTACGTCGAGTTTAAATGGTCCATATCAGGTTTAGTCATTTGGAATATATTGAAATGCTTGGCTGGAAATTGTAATTTATAGGCATTGTTTGATTGTACCAACTGCCCAATATTGTTAGTGATTGCGGTCTGATTATAACAAATGAGATGCGACGGACCGTTTTACAAACTGACTTGGCATTGTGCAAGAAAATGGAAGCTGTATTAGAGTCCGGAAAACTCAAACTTAAGTATTGGCAAATATCTTGCACTTAAAGGGTACGAGTCTACCGTTGTATTACTGATTATTACTTATCTAATTGGACGGTTGTTTGAGACTCAGGAGCAAAGGTCAAAGTCTTACATTTCCTCTCAGCTGATCATTGCTCTCCAACTATTAGTTAGTTTAGTTTATTGTCACGTGTACTGTGAAAAGCTTTTGTTGCGCGCTAGCTAGTTGGTGGAAAGACAGTACATGATTACAGCCGAGCCACCCACGGTGTACAGATCCATGATAAAGTATCTGTACACTGTGGATGGCTCGATTGTAATCATGTATTGTCTTTCATTGGGCTCCTCAATTAGTCCAATATGGTGGGGGGGCGCAAATGGTCCACAGCTCTCCCAATGCTGGCATGAAATTCTGTCTGTTGAAACTGCACCAAGCCAACCAGAATGAGGTCCAACAGACCCCAATGTGTTTAATAAATAGATTACCGTGGCTCAGTGGTAGAGTTCCGGCCTTACAGTGCCAGAGACCTGGGTCTGATCCGGGCTAAGGGTGCTGTCTGGACGGACGTCATGGGTTTCCTCCCACACTCCAAAGACGATCAGATTTGTAGGTTATTTGACTTGGTATAATTGTAAATTGTCCCTAGTGTGTGTAGGATAGTGTTGATGTGCGGGGATCGCTGGTCGGCGCGGACTCGGTGGTCTGAAGGGCCTGATTCCGTGCTGTATCTCTAAACTAAACTAAATGACTGAAGTCAGAAAACCGGTTACAAAATTGCTTCCCCTCAGCCTCCATTCAGTTGATTTAATTTGATTTTGCTATATTGTCAGTTTAAAAATAATGATAATAATATTGAAAGCATTTAAGATGAATACATGATGATAAAGACCTTGAAGAAGTAATATTCATAGTAAAATAATAATAACTTAAATGTTTTTTTATTTTTGTATACACAAACGTTCTTAACAGGTAACAATGTGGAGTTGGACGCAGCCCTCTCTCATTGCACTTTGGGGAACAAGGGTCCTGTTCTGTGGTAGTCTCTTCCAGGCAACTGCAAGCCATTTTCCTGCAGGACCTTTAACACCCAGAGATTTGCTTCAGGCTGTGGGTGATGGACACAGAGGGTTCATAAGTGATAGGAGGAGAATTAGGCCATTCGGCCCAACAAGTCTGCTCTGCCATTCAATCATGGCTGATCTATCTCTCCCTCCTCACCCCATTAACCTGCCATCTCCCCATTTCCCCTGACACCCGCACTAATTAATAAGGTGAAGAAGGGTGCCGGCCCGAAACGTCATTTATCCTTTTTCCTCAGAGATATACACTGACCCGCTGACCAACACCAGTACTTTGTGATTATCTTTGGTCTAAACCAGCATCTGAAGAAGGGTTTCGGCCCGAAACATTGCCTATTTCCTTCGTTCCATAGATGCTGCTGCACCCGCTGAGTTTCTCCAGCATTTTTGTCTACCTTCCGCAGTTCTTTGTTTCTGCATTCAGTTTGAAAGTGGATAGTTAGTGAACCGGTAGCAGGGAATAGTGACGTTGACCACTTCTGCTGCTTTTGAGAAGATCACTTGGTGGGCTGCCCTCTTGAAGTGCTCGAGACTTTGTTTCGAGAGAATTTCCATGGTGATTCCTGAATCAGAAGTTCTTATTTGATGAAGGGCACACATTGTTACCAAAACCTGCGCTTTATTTGTCTGGGAGTTCTCAAAACGTTTTATTACCACATTCATAACTGTTTTTTTTAAATACAACCAAATAAGTTTTGACATAGTCATACCTATCACGTAAATTGTGAATTTTAAAAGAAATTACAGATTGCATGAATGAATCAGTTACAAATAATCTAAGCAGAGTTTAATGCAATTCAGTGTGATATTTCACATTTTGAAATGGACTGTTTAGATTCGATATTTTTGACATGTACGCTGATTGCAAAGGGATTCTCACTGAGGGGGAGAGGAAAGATTTTCGGTACAGGGAAATACTTCATATGTTTTTTTAATGGCACATTTTCATTTTAATGTGCCATCGAATTAGACATGTCTCATTCTGGTTGCTTCAAAAGCAATGTCATCATATTCATGCCATTTCCTCACCAGGATATGGGTGGCACAATGGTGGATTTGCTGCCTTACAGCGCCGGAGACCAGGGTTCGATCCTGACTATGTGTGTTGTCTGTACAGAGTTTGTACATGTAACGGCCTGAGTTGTCTCCGGGTGCTCCGGTTCCTCCCACACTCCAAAGACGTAGAGGTTCGTAGGTTGGTACACAAAATTGCTGGGGAAACTCAGCGGGTGCAGCAGCATCTATGGAGCGAAGGAAATAGGCGACGTTTCGGGCCGAAACCCTTCTTCAGACTCAAGGTTCATAGGTTAATTGGTTTCTGTATTTTGTAAAATTGTTCCTAGTATGTAGGAAGTGTACGGGGTGATCGCTGGTCAGCGAGTACGAAGTGCCTGTTTCCGCACTGTGTCTCCAAATGCTAAAGTCATGGGCTCTTCTGCTAGAGCTATATCAAGCAACTGCAGAATGGACACTCTTACATGTCTGATCACTCTGGGGTGGAGCACTGACTTATCGAGACAAGACAGGAAGGACAGGGGTAGCCGTTGTACAAGAGTGTAGGCCTGACCTGGAGTCTTGTAGCTGCCTTTGCTCATTGTGAAATAAGAGAGACAGTCAAACTTGAAGTCAATAGGAACAGAGCAAAGTGCCTGAGCTTGAGCATCAGAGTGTGAATTACACCTCTGGGCCTTCCAGTCTTGTAATGTGGCAGTAGATAGATAGTTTGTGTGACAACTGGTAATAAATACAGTCAACAGCATGGAAAAGATACAATCTTTAACATTGTATCTTTTGGGATTTTGGGCAGCATGGTGGCACAGCGGTAGAGTTGCTGCCTCACATCGCCAGAGACGGGGGTTCGATCCTGACTACGGGTGCTTGTCTGTACGGAGTTTTCACGTTGTGCCCGTGACCTGCGTAGGTTTTCTCCAGGTGCTCCGATTTCCACACACACACTCCAAAGACGTGCAGCTTTGGAGGCTAATTGGCTTTGACAAAAATTGTATCATCCGTTTCCTTGCCGACCACCGATCGCCCCGCCCCGCACAATAGCAGTATCCTACACTCTAGGGACAATTTACAATCTTTACCAAAGCCAATTAATGTACAAACCTGCAGGTCCTTGGAGTGTGGGAGGAAACCGGAGCGGTCGGGGAAAACACACGCGGTCACGGGGAGGATGTGCAAACTCCGTACAGACAGCACCCGTAGTCGGGATCGAACCCGGGTCTCTGGCGCTGTAATGCTGCAGCTCTGCCGCTGTGCCACTGTGCCGCCCTGTATATACAGTAGCACACAATATTTCTCCATTATCTAACCCTTTAATTGCCTGGAATGACTCAGTTGAAGCTGCTCGTTTTTGTCCAATGCTTCCTTTCTAAGTAACAATGACAAAGTTGGATGCAGAATTATTGAGAGTTTCAGCAAAATTAGTCCATCCTTCACAAGGGGATGACAATCGTCCTTTTAGCATTTTTGTTGTTGTTGTTGTGGTTATCCTCCAGTTTCACAGTGACTTCAATACTTGGACTCTTCAATCCCTCTGCTACACAACTCACTTTCTGCTGCTCCATAAATACCTTGATCTTTTGCACGAACTAACATTAAACAGAGAGCTGACAAGTTGATCCATCTTGAGTAACCACGTGTTATTATTATAAAATTAAATCGCTCAGACAATAGCTCAAACCTTTTTAGCCTTTTTCAACTTTTCCCTCAATGCCAATGACTAACTGCCAACAGAACGGTGCAACTTTGTCGTTCTATTTTTATAAAATGACTAATATCCCTAATTGCATAGCAGTGAGTAAGGCTGACAAGTTTTGTATGCTTTCACCTAAGCACATTAACAATGTTCTCACATTGGCATATGTCTCCTAACAACTCCTTCGATTAATGGGAGAATTTTAACCGATTCAAGGGATATGGTAATAAGCAGAAAAATAGCATTGAAGTAAAGGTTCACTCGTGAATTAGTTTAGACAATAGACAATAGGTGCAGGAGTAGGCCATTCGGCCCTTCGCGCCAGCACTGCCATTCAATGTGATCATGGCTGATCATCCCCAATCAGTACCCCGTTCCTGCCTTCTCCCCATATCCCCTGACTCCGCTATTTTTAAGAGCCCTATCTAGCTCCCTCTTGAAAGCATTCAGAGAACCTGCCTTCACCGCAGAGAATTCAACAGACTCACCAAATGTTTCCTCGTCTCCGTTCTAAATGGCTTACTCCTTATCCTTAAACTGTGGCCCCTGGTTCTGGACTCCCCCAACATCGGGGACATATATTAGTTTAGAGATGCAGTCTGAACAGCGAGAGTCCGCGCAGACCAGCGATCCCCGCACAGCAACACCATCCGACACACACTAGGGACAATTTACAATTATACCGAGCCAATGAACCTACAAACCTGTACGTCTTTGGATTGTGGGAGCCATTATGGATAGTCGTTAATGAAACATATGGACCGTGTAGATGGGGCAGGCTGGATAACTATTGACTTCTGCTCATCCATAGATAAGATTGTCTTGTCTACAAGAGATGCAAAATTGTGGTGTTAAGTTCATCCTACCACAACCAGAGAGCAGACCTGATAGCTACTATCTAGCTCATTGGTGTCCCTCGGACTATCCTTGATCGGACTTTGCTGGCTTTACCTCGGTACAAGTGACAATAAACTAAACTGAACTGAATTTAAGAGAATATTATTCCTCATCTAAACTTTAATGTAATAAAAAGTAACGGCAGATGCTGGGTTATACCAAAGAAAGACACAAAATGCTGGAATAACTCATTGTCAAGCAGCATCTCTGGAGAATACGGATAGGTGACATTTTGGGGGCATGACCCTTCTTCAGATACCATTTTGAAGTGAGATTTTTCAAAGTGAGTAGAAAAGTCAAGATGGTTGATGTTTCACAGGCTGTTAGAAATAAAAAGGTGCAACGAGGGTAGGAGGCCGGTAGGGAGAGACCAAGAGAAGCAGGAGTGTTGGAGAGGGGGGAAGGTGTCATCAGCTGGTGGTGAAGGCTCCTTCCTATAGAAAAAGACACAGAGTTGGAGGCGACGGAAGAAAAACTAGTGTGTTGCTTTTTGCAACTTTGGCAGAGTTTACATATATTCATATCTTGGCAAGGCCAGCAGCATAATCAAGGATGAGTCGCTACCCTGGCCACTTCCTCTTCTCCCCACTCCTATTGGGCAAAAGGTGTAGAAGTGTGAAAACACACACCTCCAGATTCAGGAACAGTTTCTTCCCAGCTGTTATCAGGCAGCTGAATCATCCTACCACAACCTGAGAGCAGTGCTGAACTATTATCTATCTCATTGGTGACCCTCGGACTATCCTTGATCTGACCTTGCTGTCTTTACCTTGCACTAAACGTTATTCCCTTATCATGTATCTATACACTGTACATGGCTTGATTGTAATCATGTATTGTCTTTCTGCTGACTGGATAGCACGCAACAAAAGCTTTTCACTGTACCTCAGCACACGTGACAATAAACGGAACTGATCTTCACCCTAAATTTTGCAGAAAGCTGAAAACTTTCAAGATGCTGAGATTCGTGTCATTGCAGTGGTCTTGAGGTCAATTGCTTTCTGCGAGAGCTGGCTGAGCTCGGTGAAGTCTGATTCATCCAATGAAAAATCATCCCGATGACATTGGTGGCAATGTCAACTGTGTTTCGATTGTAGATACATCCAATCCCAACCTCCCTGTCACCCAGGGTCAAGTCAGCATGTTAAACAATCCACAGAGTTTCACCCCACATATCTTATCTCTTAACATCGCACATTATTGTGGCATGTACTCTGAATAATCGGACAGATGTATGAGTGCCAAGTGTTTGACTGGTTACAAGGTTTCATTCGAAATAATTTCATTAGAACAGATTCGACACCTGAAGGTGAAAAGGACAAAGACTGAATTTTGAAAATTGCCATTTATTTAGCTCTGTACAATATTTCTAACTCATTCAGAGTGAAAAGTCAATAATATCATGGGTGATCTTTGAATTCAACTCGTTTTACACTTAGCACTATATCCCCCTAACATAGAGTTATCGATTGACATGTTCTGTGAACACAATCTGTGACTAAACAGCCGTAACCCTTTAAAAAACGGCAAAGGTTTCAGCACCTGCACATAAAAGAACATGGTCCTCTTCATTCTAAATTATCCATTTCTTATCATTAGACTGTGATCCCTGACCCTAGCAGCATCAACCAAGGGGAATAATATTTTTGCTTGTGTAGGAAGAAAATAGGATAAAATCATGAGAGGAATAGATCGGGTAGATGCACAGAGTCTCTTGCCCAGAGTAGGTGAATCGAGGACCAGAGGACATAGGTTATTGGTGAAGGGGAAAAGATTTAATAGGAATCCAAGGGGTAACTTTTTCACACAAAGGGTGGTGGGTGTCTGGAACAAGCTGCCAGATTGTTCAACAGGTAGTTGAGCCTGGGACTATCCCATCGGTTAGGAAACAGTTAGACGGGTACATTGACAGGACAGGTTTGGTTGGACATAGAACAAGTGCAGGCAGGTGGGGCGAGTGTAGCTGGGACATCGTTGGCCGGTGTGGGCAAGTTGGGCCGAAGGGCCTGTTTCCGCACTGTATCACTCTATGACTTAATAACTCTACTAGATCAAGTTTGGTCTGCTCCCCCAACGCAAGATTCCACCACTCACCCGTTCCCCCAACGCAATATTCCACCACTCACCCATTCCCCCAATGCAATATTCCACCACTCACGCATAGCCCCCAACTGCGCAGACGCAGCTCATTTCTCCTCATCCCCCAGCACTCCCTCCTCCTCCTCTTCACCCTTTTTCTTGGTTTTCTAAAGTCAAAGAATATGGGCCAATCCAGTTCAATCTCTCCTTAAGGTGCAATCCCCTTATCATAAAAATAAAAACGTTTTATTGGACCACCTCCAAGATAATACATTCTTCTTTAGTTAGTTTTGGATCCCATAAATGCACACAATATACCAGGTAAGATACAGCATTGTGATATGTAATATATTGTTATATTTCTTCCTCAATTACTTCCAAATCATTGCTGGCGTTTCACATGTTAAACTCCAATTTCCCTCTGAGTACCAATAACTAATAGTACAAACTTTTTGCTTTATTAACGATTTCTTCCCAGTGCCAAGTGAATCTGTTGCTGGACAGTGAAAAACTGCCCTCTTGTAAAAATTATTGTAAATGGAATTAGGGTTGTTCCCTTAAAATCTATATTACTAAAACTCTGTTCTTGACCGGTTTTGGCTTTCTGTGCTGCGGTTTACGAGAGTACGCCGCCACCTACGGCCGTCATTTTTGGCCACCTCGCTCAGAGCCCCCCTCCGCCGCATGTGTGCCGAGGATTTTTCCTACCGATGAAAATTGACAGAGATATTAATGTTTTTAAAACATTCCCCATTCTCTCTGCTGCCCCTGCTGGAGGGAGGGGGAGGGACTATAAAACCAGGAAGTGGTGTGCCTCAATGAGTCTCTGCAAGTGGTGTGCCTCAATCAGTCTCTGCAAGTGGTGTGCCTCAATCAGAGCTTTGAATGACACTGACAAATGTCTACAGCACTGTGAGTACCCTTAATTTGGTTTGAAAATGAAAATATGGTTAGAGGTAAAAAAGCACTGCCTGCAAATGGTTGTTTGGGTTTGGGTTGAAGTAAAAAGGCACTCTCTCTCCCCCCCCCTCCCTTTCCTCTCCTCCCCTCACTCTCCTCTCCCCCTCCTCCTCCATCTCCTCTCCCCCCCTCCCTCTCCTCTCCCCCCTCCCTCTCCTCTCCCCCCCTCCCTCTCCTCTCCCCCCCTCCCTCTCCTCTCCCCCTCTCCTCCTCTCCTCTCCTCCCCTCTCCTCTCCCCCCCTCTCCTCTGCCCCCCCCTCTCCTCTTCGCCCCCCTCTCCTCTCCCCCCTCTCCTCTCCCCCCTCTCCTCCCCCCTCTCCTCCCCCCCTCTCCTCTCCCCTCCCTCTCCTCTCCCCTCTCCCCCTCCCTCTCCTCTCCCCCCTCCCTCTCCTCTCCTCCTCTCCTCCTCTCCTCTCCTCCCCCTTTCCTCTCCCCCCTCTCCTCTTTGCCCCCTCTCCTCCCCCCCCTCTCCTCCCCCCCTCTCCTCTCCCCCTCTCCCCTCCCCCCCTCTCCCTCCCCCCCTCTCCTCTCCCCCCTCTCCCCCTCTCCTCCCCCCTCTCCTCCCCCCCTCTCCTCTCCCCCCTCTCCTCTCCCCCCCTCTCCTCCTCTCCTCCTCTCCTCTCCCCCCCTCTCCTCTCCCCCTCCCTCTCCTCTCCCCACTCCCCTCTCCACTCCTCCTCTCCCCTCTCCCTCCTCTCCCCCCTCTCCTCCTCTCCTCCTCTCCTCTCCCCCCCCCTCTCCTCTGCCCCACTCGCCTCGGCCCCCGCTCTCCTCGTCGCCCCCCTCTCCTCTCCCCCCTCTCCTCTCCCCCCTCTCCTCCCCCCCTCTCCTCCCCCCCTCTCCTCCCCCCCTCTCCTCCCCCCTCTCCTCTCCCCCCCTCTCCTCGCCCCCCCTCTCCTCTCCTCTCCCCCCCCTCTCCTCTACCCCCCCTCTCCCCCCCCCCTCGCCTCTCCCCCCCCTCTCCTCTCCCACCCCTCTCCTCTCCCCCCCCCTCCTCTCTTCCCCCCCCTCTCCTCCCCCCCTCTCCTCCTCCCCCCCTCTCCTCTCCCCCCTCTCCTCCTCCCCCCTCTCCTCCACCCCCCCCTCTCCTCCAATCCCCCCCTCTCCTCCAATCCCCCCCTCTCCTCTCCCCCGTCTCTTAACATCATATCACCGTTTCAATGAAACCACAAGAAAGTTCTGTCACAGCCTTGTATGTGTGGAATCCAGAAAAGGTAACACAGTATTCAATTCTCTTTGACCAGCTTCACAAGTACTTTTGGATAGAATACTCCATCATAAATCTTCTGTTCTCAGATTTGGAGACTGGAATCTTAAGGTATTGCTTCAGAGTCTGTCAACTTGACGGTATTATGATTGATAGTCATGCAACAGAACCATTGGCATTTATGGATTAGCCAAGTATCACTCAGTTCAACGTTCAAACCTTTCGTCAGTAAAATAATAAATGCCTTGTGTTGCCAGCTGAAACACTTGGGAATTATCTGCATGGATATTCTTGGCATTGCCTATTATGAGGACTTTTACAGAAAATAAACTTTTGTTTTTAACACATCCACATTATTTGCAGATAGAACACACTGCCAGGCCATCTAGTTAATTATAATGTAACAGAGCCATAGAGACATGCAGCATAGAAACAGGCCCTTCGGCTCAACTTGCCCACGTCGCCCAACATGCCATCCACACTAGTCCCACCTGCCTGCATTTGGCCCATGTCCCTCTAAACCTGGGTGGAGTGGGTGTGGAGAGGATGTTTCCACTAGTGGGAGAGCCTAGAACCGGAGGTCATAGCCACCGAATTAAAGGATGGTTTCTTTAGGAAGGAGATGAGGAGGAATTTCTTTAGTCAGAGGGTGGTGAATCTGTGGAATTCATTACCACAGAAGGCTGTGGAAGTCAAGTCAATGGATATTTTTAAGGCAGAGTTAGATAGATTCTCGATTAGTACGTTTGCCAGGAGTTATGGGGAGAAGTCAGGAGACTGGGGTTAGGAGGGAGAGATAGATCAGCCATGACTGAATGGCAGAGTAGACTTGATGGGCCGAATGCCCTAATTCTGCTTCTATCACGTATGACATGACCTTATGACTTAAAGCTATCCTATCCATGTACCTGTCTAAATGTTTCTTAAGTGATGCGATAGTACCTGCCACGTGTATCCCTTCCCCAATTAAATACTAGAACACCAAAGCTGTCAATGTCCATCACAAATATCACTCCGTGGACATCACCCCACCCTAGTTATTTTCTGAACTTTGCTGTAATCGTTGACAATAAGATCAGCTTTTTGATCACATCAACTCCAGCAGAGCATTTATTTATCTCCATAACATCATCCATGCCTTTTCTATCATCGGACATGATCCTTGGATGGCCTTTCCCACTTTACTCTCTGCAAACTTGAGGTTATCTAATTTTGCAACCCATGTCCCAACTCGCATAAGTCCTTGTACTCACTGACTTAAGTTTTGTGGAATGGTCTTGACGAAACGATTAAACAAAGTATGAATATAATGCAATTTAAAAAAATGTACAAAGGATATCTCTTTGAAATGTACAGTAATGAGGAAGGAGAATGTGAATCTCACAGATGTTAATAGTGCTTGTTCTTTTTGTTCTTTTTTTCTTAATAGCTTGATTGGAGTAGTTTTATTTGAATTGTCTGTATAGTTTATTTTATTGAATTTTGCATTTGTTAATGGTGAAGAATGGGGGTAGGACTTGACAAGCATAGGCTTCTTCCTATCCCGTTTCGAACGAGTCTAATGTGTATTATGTTGAAATTGGCTTTTGATTTTTTAATTTATGTATGTACATATATGTTATGTATATGTGTATGTGTGTATATGTGTATATGTATGTATATATGTACATGTATATGTATGTATGTGTGTATGTAATTATGTATATATATATGTATATATATAATTTTCCTTTTATTTATACATTTTCATCTTTTCTTTTCTTCTTTTTTTATTTTTTTTTAATCGTTCGAAATAAAGATATAATTCATTCATTCATTCATAAAGATATCATTCATTCATTCATTCATTCATTCATTCATTCATTCATTCATTATGTTGATCCCTTATCAGGGATTGCCTTAATCAAAAAATTGGTGTCTTGTCTTCAAACTCATTTTCAGTAGTGTGAATGATATTTGATGGTCACAAGGTATGCAAAGAGTCGCTACATAATGGGCGCCGACAAAGCATTCCATTTTACACAAGCCATTCTTAACTTCTCTCCCTTGTTCTTTAAACTGCTGCCTAACACCTTCCAAGGCATCTGACTTCCTCCAGTTATGGTCACTTAAAGATCCCAAGTTTAATTACCTCTTCCAAAGAGAGTCACAACTTCAGCACAATGAACCTCACAAATGTGACCACCCTGTGCTGCATGAACATTTAACGGCACTAACACATGCATGTTTTTGTATCTTTCTTTTTATATTTCTTTCAGCATTCTGATTTCATAGAAACATAGAAAATAGGTGCAGGAGTAAGCCATTCACCGCCAATCAATATGATCATGGCTGATTATCCAAAATCAGTACCCCATTCTGGCTTTTCCCCCATATTCCTTGATTCCTTTAGCCCTCAGAGCTAAATCTAACTCTCTCTTGAAAACATCCAGTGAATTGTCCTCCACTGCCTTCTGTGGCAGAGAATTCCACAGATTCACAACTCTCTGGTTGAAAAAGTTTTTCCTCATCTCAAATGGCCGACCCCTTATTCTTAAACTGTGACCCTTGGTTCTGGGCTCCCCCAACATCGGGAACATTTTGCCTGCATCTACCCTGTCAAATCCTCTAAGAATTTTATATGTTTCCATAAGATCCCCTCTGATCCTTCTAAATTCCATCAAATACAAGCCCAGTCGGCCCATTGTTTCATCATATGTCAGTCCCGCCATCCCGGGAATTAACCTGGTGAACCTACGCTGCACTCCCTCAATCGCAATAATGTAATTCCTCAAATTTCAAGACCAATATTGCACACAATACTACAGGTGCGAAATCACCTGGGCCCTGTACAATTTCTTCTAAACTCAAATCCTCTTGCAATGAAGGCCTTTTCTTGGCTTTCTTCACTGCCTTCTTATTTCAAATTTAATAAGAAGGAAGCATTTTACTCCTTGCGTTCTCATAATCCCAAATAAATTTCCATACATTAACCTCTTTGCACCTCGAACTTGCTCTGTTTTCTATATAAAATTTCAACACAAGTTTCCAATCCAGCAATATAAATAGATATACATTTGTGAGATGTTTTGGCTGGGCGAGAGTTCTCTTAGATTACACACAACACATTTATGTGCGAATATTTTCGCTTCTGCTTTCAAGTATGGCCAGGAGAGTAGTGATTGACAAACTTTCCCCGACCATCCAGTACTAAGGTTTGGCACAACAACCTCTTTATGTGCAGCCAGCTCTGCATTTAATTCTTTCTATTTTTGAGATTCTTCATTTTTCATCTTGCAATAGTTTGGTGGTTCTGCTGGGATAGGGTGTGCATTGTCTCTTCAAACTTTCTTTCACACTTTTCAAATGGTGTTACATTTGGCAGAGTCGCCTACCTGGAATAGATTCCTAGAATCATAGAATGATAGTGTGGAAACAGGGCCTTCAGCCCAACTTGCCCACACCAGCCAACTTGTCCCAGCTACACTAGTTCCACCTGAGGGTCCATATCCCTCCAAACTTGTCTTAAACGATGGGATAGTCCCAGCCTCCTTTGGCAGCTTGTTCCATACAACCTGTGTGAAAAAGCTATCCTTCAGATTCCTATTAAATCTTTTCCCCTTCACCTTAAACCTATGTCCTCTGGGCCTCAATTCACATACTCTGGGAAAGAGACTGTGCGTCTACCCGATCTATTCCTCTCATGATTTTATACACCTGCATAAGATCACCCCTCATCCTCCTGCGCTCCAATAAATAGAGACCCAGCCTACTCTACCTCTCCCTGTAGCTCAGAGCCTCTGGCCCCGACAACATCCTTGTAAACAAATCTGGTAATGCATCCTTGCATTAACAATCATCTGAATTGTTTACTTGGCTCCTGTACTTTGTTTATCCGTCTCGCAGCCTGCGATCATTGTCACCTCTCGGCTCCCACCACCATCTCCCTCAGACATCTCACAGGGTCCGCAGCCATGTGTGCATCATTGTGGTCTGGCATTGCCCCATCACTAGCTTCCATCTTCTTGCAAGTTGCCTTCATCCCTTTGCTCTGGAATGAAAATTGATTCTTTCTTTTTGGCATTTTGGTTTAGGTTTAGGTATATTATCGCTACGCGTGCAGTGAAAAGTTTTGTTTTGCATGCTGTCCAATCAAATTAGATAATACTAAATATAAATACAATGGGGGGAAGAAACAAAGAAGGGCACGGCATGGGGGGACTGCAGTGAGGGGGGGGGGTGGGGGTGGGGGTGGGGTGGAGGGGCAGTGGGGTGTAAGAACAAGGGGGACATTGGGTAGGCAAACAAAGAATTTCCATGTGACTTGTCACATGTGATAATAAAGTATTCATTCATTCATTCATCATTCATTCACTCATTCATTCATTCATTCATTCATTCATTCATTCATTCATTCATTCATTCATTCATTCATTCATTCAAGTCAAAATCATGGACAATAGGTAGTAGAGCAAAGGGATATAGATCTCAGCATTGTAACGCAACAATCTCATAGACAAAGTCCAATGTCTGCACTAAAGTAGAGGAGATTCGGCTTGTATCCTAGCTTATGGAAGGACAGTTCAGAAGCCTGATTGAGGAGAAGAAGGTTCCGAAGTCAGGTGGGATGCGCTTTTAAGCTTCTGTACCTTCTCTCTGAAGGAATCAGGGAGAAGAAGGAATGACTGGGGTGGGAAATGTGTTTGATCATGTTGGCTGCTTTTCCAAGGCAACTTGGTGTATGTGGTGTCAATGGAGAGGCATCTGCACTGTGCGTTAGTCTGGGCCGCATGCACAATTCTCTGCAGTTTCTTGTGGTCTTGGGCAGAGCTGTTCCCAATCCAAGGCATGGTGCATCTGTAGAAGTTTATAAGACTTGTGATATTCTTTCCTTTGAGGAACTGTACCATCCTATCACCAACTAGAGTGGTCCTGACCAACTATCCACCACATTGGAGACCTTGGGACTATCTTTAATAGAACTTTACTGGACTTTATCTAGCACCAAACGTTATTCCCTTTATCCTGTATCTGTACACTGTGAACGGCTGATGGAAATCATGTACTGTCTTTCAACTCACTGGATAACACACACCAAAAAAGCTTTACACTGTACCTTGTTACACAAAAACAACAAACTAAACTAAACCAAACTTTGGCTGAGCATTTCTTCTTCTGTTATTTATAAGGCTATAATATTGACATACTTTAAATGTTGTTAAACTCTTTATATATACATGCTTCTCTGTGACTACATGGCTGAAACCTTGTCCACTTTTGAGCTCATCAATTGTAGCTTTAGACAGCACAATATTCCTGCAGAATTTGACACACTTTGCCAGGTCTGCTTCTCTTGCCAGACATCTTGTATTCCAATTCTGCGTTCAATCCTGTCATAGATCAACTCATCCCTTAGGTCTCTGACGTTGGCGACTGGAGTCAGCAACTTCAGTTCAGTCAAGTATGTGTCGAATGTCTCCCCATTGACCTCAACATCTCCTGAATAGGATGCATTTGAACACTGTCTTAGTACATGGAAGGTTGGAACGACTGTAGCAAGAGTAACTAATTCATAGGCTATCTCCCCTGTAATCCACACCAATATTCTATTTGCCTTCCGAATTACTTGTCATGTTTTATAATATATAACTTCCTATGTATATGGACATGGATATCCATATCACTCATTCACAGCATGGCTCAGTCAGGTTACATTCAAACAATCATAGAAACATAGAAACCTAGAAAATAGGTGCAGGAGTAGGCCATTCGGCCCTTCGAGCCTGCACGGCCATTCAATATGATCATGGCTGATCATCCAACTCAGTATCCTGTACCTGCCTTCTCTCCATACCCCCTGATCCCCTTAGCCACAAGGGCCACATCTAACTCCCTCTTAAATATAGCCAATGAACTGGCCTCAACTACATTCTGTGGCAGAGAATTCCAGAGATTCACCACTCTCTGTGTAAAAAATGTTTTTCTCATCTCAGTCCTAAAAGATTTCCCCCTTATCCTTAAACTGTGACCCCTTGTTCTGGACTTCCCCAACATCGGGAACAATCTTCCTGCATCTAGCCTGTCCAACCCTTTAAGAATTTTGTAAGTTTTTTAAAATTTCCCCCTCAATCTTCTAATCGATTGCTTTTCCGTTCTTCAGTCCAAGTCTGATGCATCCACGTCTCCGTACATTATAACCTACTCGCTAATTCCTTACTCACCAATGTGACCTCTCTGTATCCCTTTGCAAACTCTGTGGCCCTCTGCCTTGCAACTTGCTTCATAACCTTCTTTGCACCTTCAGCCCATTTGGCCACAGAATGCCCAATCCTTCACTGAGACCATTAATATATATCATGCCCTGCTCCACAGCCAATAAATCCCCTCTGAGCCATGATATCTGAAACCAAGGGTATACTCCTAACAGAATGTAACCAAAGCTGTATGTCACTATAGGATAGCTTCCTCCACTTTATTGACGAGCGACTCTCGATGGAAATGCTTACATTCCAATTCCATTAGCCTGTTTGGTAGCTTTCTATAAGTGTGCACAAATTCCAATCATTTTGCCAGACTGCATTGCTCCACCATGGTTCTCAGACTCCTGCCATTGAAAAAAAGTATTCCAATTTATCTTTCTTAGTTCCAGACTGGATGATCGCATCCCTCCACATGTTAAAGTCCTTCTGCAATAGTTTTGCCCACTTAGTCTGAACATGTCTGTTCGTCATTTCCTGCTCCCATCTACACAAATTGCTCTCCTTCGTAATTCATGTCACCTGCACGCTTGGATGAGCAACTCGTTATTACTTGGGCACTAATATACTACCCTAACCCCAGAAGCGGTGCCTTTAAGACTAAGACCTGCACAAATCTTGAAACATGTCATATTTGTGCCACAGAGAATGTAATATGTTAACATAATTTTGGGAACCTGTAAAAAGGTATCACTGTATTGTACTTACTTCTAATAAATAAAATTATTTAAAAAAAAATATATATATATATATTTGTGCCACGATACAATAGTAAAAGGTCTCAACTCTTTATGTTCTGTTTCTACCTCTTAAGCCACCGTCCCACGATGCGAATTTACCCAAGAGCTCCCCGGGTTTTAAAAAAAATCAAACTCGTGGTAAGTACGTAGAATGTACGTAGCGGGTACGTCGGAGATCGTGGATGCCTCGTAGCGGCTCGTAATGCTAACGGCAGGTACTCGGGAAACGCGGAAACTCGTGAAGATTTTTCAACAGTGTGAAAAAATTTCCAAGAGCAAAAAAATACTCTTGATGAAGTACCGCGAGTTTGATTTTATTTTTAAACTCGGGAGAGCTCTTGGGTAAACTCGCATCGTGGGACATGGGGCTTTAAGAGTAAGCAGAGAACTTGGCAATTATGACCCAAAGACTCTTCTTTTAGATTTCTTCTGGAGTCAGTGCGGCATTTGGCCTTTCTGAGCTTGTTGGCCAGCCCTTTGTTGGAATGTGGGAC
This sequence comes from Amblyraja radiata, assembly GCF_010909765.2. Taxonomy (NCBI): domain Eukaryota; kingdom Metazoa; phylum Chordata; class Chondrichthyes; order Rajiformes; family Rajidae; genus Amblyraja; species Amblyraja radiata. The sequence continues at coordinate 5,774,779 of NC_045987.1, read as the reverse complement.
CACGGTAGACATTTCTTTGATGTGCACATCTATGGCTGATGTTTATTAATAAGAACATCGGTATTGGGATTGGATCTAGCACTGTAGAAAAAAACCTTTCTGCTGAAATCCTTCCAGGTGATTTATTTTGATGCAACTTTGTTGACATTACCACATAAAATGCTTGATGTCGTGCCAAAAGAAAGACCTCATCCGTAACTATTCTGGTTTCTTTTTATCTAAATTAGGCTTTCATTTACACCCGGTTCCCTAAAATGTAGTTGGCGTAAAAACATAAAAGACAAAAATAAGGAGTAAACTTCAGGGCCTTTCAAACCTGCTCCACTGTTCATTAGAAACAGAAACAGAAAATAGGTGCAGGAGTAGGCCATTCGGCCCTTCGAGCCAGCACCGCCATTCAATATGATCATGACTGATCGTCCAAAATCAGTAACCCGTTCCTGCTTTCTCCCCATATCCCTTAGGATTATAATTTGTTCCGTGCCTTAATTCCACTTCCCCATTTCCTTTCTAAACCACTGTTTAATATTTCTTTGGAATAATCTATTAATCTCAGATTTGAATGTTTTTCCTGCCTTTGTATCCACAGTTCTTTGAAGTAGAAAACTCCAAACTTACAACCTCCCCATGTTAAGAAAAGTCTTCTTTTCCCAACATTTCCCAACATACACCATGAACGGATGTCAAGGGTTTATGGGGAGAAGGCAGGAAAATGGGATTAGGAGGCAGAGATCAGCCATGATTGAATGGCGGAGTAGACTCGATGGGCCGAATGGCCTACTGCTACTCCTATAACTTGTGAACTTGTGAACTTGGGAACCCTCCACTGGCTGCTGGTGAAAATGGTTCATGCTCTTCACTTACTGCCCTCTCTCTTTCAAAACCTTCAGAATGGCTCCTTAAAGATAAGTCAGACCATAACACAATTTCTACTGCCTATGTTTTACTCCTTGGTGTGATGGTTGGTCGCACAGAGCATCTGAGGTATTTTATCTGCTCACAGATATCCTCTGCAAGGGCGGCTGAGATGAGGCAGATGCCGAGCCGAGAAATTTCAACACACGAAGGTGGCATCGAGTAAATGAACTGCGTAAATCATTCCTTTGCCACTTGCAGTCAAAAGCAGTGCCAACAAGATTGAATGATCTTAATAATAATAATAATATCTTTTATTGTCATTGCACGTCAGTGCAACGAGATTTAGTACGCAGCTCCAACCGATGAAAAAGAAAAGTAAAATAAATAAATATGCTGTGTGACGTGACCATCCGAGGGAGACAGTCCAGGGGGGATGGGGGGAAACTCAGCAGGGCCGGTTCAGAGCCGCTATAGCTCTTGGAATAAAGCTGTTTCTGAGTCTGGAGGTACGGGCGTAGAAGGCCTTGTAACGTCTGCCGGAGGGAAGTAGTTCGAACAGTCCGTTACAGGGGTGTGATGAGTCTTTATGGATGCTGACGGCCTTCCCGAGGCACCGTGTGTGGTAGATGCCCTCCAAGGCTGGTAGCTCTGTCCTCAGACTTCAGACTTCAGACTTCAGGCAAATGTCTTCAGACACAGCATAATACTGCTCAGCGTGCAGGAAGGAACTGCAGATGCTGGTTTAAACTGAAGATAGACACAAAATGCTGGAGCAACTCAGCGGGTCAGGCAGCATCTCTGGAGAAAAGGAATAGGTGAAGTTTCGGGTTGAGACCCTTCTTCAGACTGAGAGTCGGGGGAGAGGGAGACAGAGATATGAAAGGTACAGCTGTTATTAGGTGGAGGAAAAATACTTCCACAAACAAGGTATCATTTACTTGCCTTGTATTCATATGGTTGCCGCTCCTATGTCTTAATAGTATTTCCAGAAGATGTTGTGTCTAGGTGTAAAGGTGCCTGAACATGGATTGTTTTCTCCACAGTGTTATCGGTTGAGGAGAAACCTGATAGAAGTATATAAAATATGAGAGGCACAGATAGGTCAGAGCCTTTTTCTCCAGGGTGGAAATGTCAAACGTTACAGGGCATAGGTTTACGGTAAGAGGGACAAAGTCTATATGAGATGTGTGGGCCAATTTTTATTTTACACAGCGTGTGGTGGGTGCCTGAAACACGCTGCCAGGGCTGATGGAGGAGGCAGATAAACCAGTGGCTTTAAAAAGGCTTTTAGATAAGCGTATAGATGTTTTGGGAATGGCAGGATATGAAGAGATTAGATTATTTTGGCATATTGGTCGACACAGACACTGCACCTGTTCCCAAGCTCAACTTTTTTAAGAGTCTTTGAGTCCAAAGAAGGGTCTCGACCTGAAACGTCACCTATTCCTTTTCTTCGGAGATGCTGCCTGACCCGCTGAGTTAAGCTTCTGTCCCACTTAGGCTATTTTTTATGCGACTGCAGGTGGCTAGGCAGTCGCCACATGGTCGCCGGGGTGTCGCCTGTATGGTCGTGAGTCGTCTCCTCAGTCGCGCAAAGAGTCGTAGCTTCTTTCTGGTCGCCGCTGGATTTTCAACATGTTGATTTTCGCAGACAGTCGGCGACAGTGGGTTTGACGCCAATGAGCGTAGCTTGACTTCCTCTGACGTAGGTGTTGTCATAGTTGTCGCCAGGTTAACGTAGGTTGTCGCTGGTGCTGACTTTGGTGTTTTTTTGTGTTAAAGTAATGATGCTATTTCAAATTTTATGTCGAAGGGGGGTCCAGTCACCGATTTTTCTAAAACCCCTGTCCCACGGTACGAGTTCATTCCAAGAGCTCTCCCGAGTTTGCCCTGATTAGAACTCGGAGATTTACGGTAATAGAAACATAGAAACATAGAAACATAGAAATTAGGTGCAGGAGTAGGCCATTCGGCCCTTCGAGCCTGCACCGCCATTCAATATGATCATGGCTGATCATCCAACTCAGTATCCCGTACCTGCCTTCTCTCCATACCCTCTGATCCCCTTAGCCACAAGGGCCACATCTAACTCCCTCTTAAATATAGCCAATGAACTGGCCTCGACTACGCTCTGTGGCAGAGAGTTCCAGAGATTCACCACTCTCTGTGTGAAAGAAGTTCTTCTCATCTCGGTTTTAAAGGATTTCCCCCTTATCCTTAAGTTGTGACCCCTTGTCCTGGACTTCCCCAACATCGGGAGCAATCTTCCTGCATCTAGCCTGTCCAACCCCTTAAGAATTTTATAAGTTTCTATAAGATCCCCTCTCAATCTCCTAAATTCTAGCGAGTATAAACCAAGTCTATCCAGTCTTTCTTCATAAGACAGTCCTGACATCCCAGGAATCAGTCTGGTGAACCTTCTCTGCACTCCCTCTAGGGCAATAATGTCCTTCCTCAGATTTGGAGACCAAAACTGTATGCAATACTCCAGGTGTGGTCTCACCAAGACCCTGTACAACTGCAGTAGAACCTCCCTGCTCCTATACTCAAATCCTTTTGCTATGAAAGCTAACATACCATTCGCTTTCTTCACTGCCTGCTGCACCTGCATGCCTACTTTCAATGACTGGTGTACCATGACACCCAGGTCTCGCTGCATCTCCCCTTTTCCTAGTCGGCCACCATTTAGATAATAGTCTGCTTTCCTGTTTTTGCCACCAAAATGGATAACCTCACATTTATCCACATTATACTGCATCTGCCAAACATTTGCCCACTCACCCAGCCTATCCAAGTCACCTTGCAGTCTCCTAGCATCCTAATGGCCACTCGTCGGTACTCGGGGCTCTCGTGGACATTTTTCAACATGTTGAAAATTCTTCACGAGTCTTCCCGAGCTTACCTGCCGTTAGCGTTACGAGCCGCTAAGAGACGTCCCCGAGCTCCAACGTACCCGCTACGTACATTCTCCGTGCTTACCACGAGTTTGATTTTTTTTATACTCGGAAGTACTCTTGGAATGAACTCGTACCGTGGGACAGGGCTTTAAGTGTGACAGGCCCTTAACTCCAGCATTTTGGGTCTATCTTCGGGATAAACCAGCATCTGCAATTTCTTCCTTCATGCTGCCCTCTTCTATGTTCCATGTTCAACTGGCACTCAATACTCTCCATTATATCAGACGCCTTGTAAAAGGAAATATAATATTTCATGAAATCATTCAGAATGATTTGGAGTTCTTCCACAATTAATCCCTTCAACAATTAATGATTGTACATTCCTGCAACCACAGAGTTTTATTGTCGTTAATTATCAAGCCTCCTGCATGGATCACAAGATTCTCTTCCCTTATAGTTTACTTTAGTTTAGATAGAGATACAGCGAGGAATCAGGCCCCTCGGCCCAATGAGTCTGCATCAACCAGCGACCCCCGCACCAACACTATCCTACACAAACCAAGGACAACTTACACTTATATCAAGCCAATTTACCTACAAACCTGTACGTCTTTGGGGTGCGGGAAAAAACCGAAGATCTCTGAGAAAACCCACGCGGTCACGGGGATAACGTACAAACTCCACACAGGCAGCGCCCGTAGTCGGGATCAAACCCGGGTCTCCGTGGCTGCCAGCGCTGTGAGGCAGCGACTCTACCGCTGCGCCACCGTGCCCGCTCTGCGCCACGGATATAAGAAGACGAGTTACTCCAGCTTTCTGTGTCCGTTTAAAGGAAGATGAATGCTTTCGGCTGATGAAATCAGCGTTCCACAAAAAAAAAAAAATCACTTATTTGGCTCCTTCAGAACCTGGTTCTCGTTGAAACGTAAATAGTGGAGTTGAAGTGGATTGTAGATGTGCTGAGAATGGAAGGATTTTGTGCAGGCAGAGGGGATTAGATTAACTTGGCATGGTGTGCGGCATGGACATCGTGGATCTGAGCGCCCGTTCCTGTGCTGTACTGTTCTACGTTCTACATTCTGAAACACCTGGCTTGGAATCTGGGGACAGAGAGGGGCGCACTGAGGACATGTTACGTTGATTTAAAGGGCCACATTAATTACACGCAGATTACACGCAAGGCAGAGGATGAGAGATCAGCCGTTTACTTTTGTCTGCCTTTTCCTTCTGGGCCTCACAGTTGGCAAGTCCTTCTCTGGACAGCTCTGCTATGAATGATCCTGCAAGTTGCTGCTGCAATATTTCCTTGTACAAAATGTAGCTGCTTCATAAATCACCGTTTTTTTTTGGTCTCGCTGGCAAAACATATGCCGAACCTCCGAATTCTTTTTATTCCCCTCATTAACCAAACTAAACGACACAGGAACCCTAACCCATGACCCACGCAGTAAAAACGAGGGGGGGCTTAATGTCACATTTAAGTTGCAATTCTATAACATTCCTGTTCTCTTGGCCATTCCTCAAGACTGGAGAAATGATATTTCACTGGAGAAACTTTGGCAGTACCATTCTTAGTCATATTTCTTTTTGCTTGATGCTTAACTCACATTTCAGATTATACTGACAGCATTAACTGGCAGCATCTGCAGTTTTGACATTTAACCCTGATTAGTTAATGCTTTCATTCAGAATAAGGTTTTATGGGACTCCCAATCATTCGCAGCTGATATCATTCCATATCTGATGCCTGGTAAAAATATATGGAACAGCAGACATGATAGGTTCAATATACAGGCCAACGATAAGACCTCGTCATTTGGGGCGGCACGGTGGCACAGCGGTAGAGCTACTGCCCTATAGCGCCAGAGACCCGGGTTCGATCCTGACTACAGGTGTTTGTCTGTACCGAGTTTGTACGTTCTCCCCATGACCTGCGTGGATTTTCTCCAAGATCTTCGGTTTCCTCTCACGCTCTAAAGACGTACAGGATTGTAGGTTCATTGGTTTGGTATAAATGCATAAATGCAAAATCGTCCACCATTGTGTGTAGGGTAGTGTTAATGTGCGGGCATCGATGGTCGGTGCGGACTCGGTGGGCCGAAGGGCCTGTTTCCACATTGTATCTCCAAACTAAACTAAACTAAACTACATGTGTAAGAAGGAACTGCAGATGTGGTTTAAACTGAAGATAGACACAAAACACAGGACACACGCTGTATCTCTAAACTAAACTAAACTCAAATATACATCTTCTTGGGTACAACATGGCACTCTTAGAATATAAAAACAAGGAACTGCTGATCTACGCAAAGAGGTAAAACAAAACTAATAGCACAATATTAAATAGATGTAGAAACAGAACAGATCTTTGAAAATATCAACATGATTCCCTACGAATAAGGGTGGCAACGAATAAGGGTGGCACAGCGCCAGAGATCTTGGTTTGATCCTGACCACAGGTGCTGTCTGCATGGAGTTTGTATGTTCTTCCTGTGACCACGTGGGTTTTCTCCTGGTGCTATGGTTTCCTCCCACACTCCAAAGATGTACAGGTTTGTAGATTATTTGGCTTTGGTAAAGTGTAAATTTTCCCTAGTGTGTGTAGGATCGAGCTAGTGTACATTAGAGGATACAGCTAGTGATCACTGGTCGGCGTGGACTCGATGGGCCGAAGGGCCTGTTTCCACGCTGTGTTTCTGAAGTCTAAAATCTGGGAACCCTTAATGTAGAAACAGAGAACAGGGAGATGTCAAGGTCTTAACAAGGATTCAGAGGAAATATACCAGGTGTAATGAATGTAGAGTTTACATGCTGAGAACAATGAGATTTGTATCGTGAGAATAGAAAATATTAAAAGGAGATTTAATTTAATAAATTCTCACTCATGAAAGCTTGTGTTTAAGGAGAAATAGTGCCCAGTGACTAACGAGTCAGATATAAACTTAACGATCATTAACAATATAACAAAGAGGTGAAGTGAAAAGAATTAAGGACCTGCCACACTTAGACTATTTTTTAGGCGACTACAGGCGACTAGGCTGTCACCACGTGGTCACCGGGGTGTATGGTCGTGAGTCGTCTCCTCAGTCGCCCAAAGAGTCGTAGCGCCTTTCTGGTCGCCACTGGATTTCCAACATGATTTTCGGTGACAGTGGGCGACAGTGGGCTTGACGTCAATGAGCGTAGCTTGACGTCTCCTGACGTAGGTGCTGTCGTAGGTTGTCGCCAGGATAACGTAGGTTGTCGCCAGGTGACGTAGGTTGTCGCCGGTGCTGACCGGTGAATTCCATTAGCGATTACCCACGTCAACCTACGTCAACCGGCGACAGGTACCGGCGACTGAATTGTCTTCAGTTGTCGCCGACAGGGTCGTTGCTTGTCGTAGCCTGTTGCGGGTGGACGTGGGTTGACCGGTTGTCGTAGATTATCGCCTGTGTGGTCGTAGGTTGTCGTAGTTGTGATCGTAGGTGGACGTCCCAATGGGTCGCTGGTTGTCGGTAGCTTGCCGTAGCTCGATGTCCACTAGGTGGTAGGTTGTTGCAACTTGTCGTAGACATTGTCGTCGGGGGGTACAGTCGCCTAAATAATCGCCTGCAGCGTTCTATGGTTTATATTTTGGTAAAGGTGAGCATCCCAGAAAGGGTGAAAAGAACAGTTTTAATAATAACATTAAAAAGGGAATAGGATAAATATTGTAAGGGGTAAGATTTGCAGAATAATGTGACAGCAAAGGCACAATGGGACAAATGACCCCCATGAAGTTGTGTTCCTCTGTGTTTTGCCTTACAGCGTCAAAGACCCAGGTTCAATCCTGACTACGGAAGCTGTCTGCATGAAGTTCGTACGATATTCCCGTGTCCTGCGCGGGTTTTCTCCGGGTGCTCTGGTTTCCTCCCACAAAGACGTACAGGTGTGTAAACTAATTGGCTTGGTAAAATTGTAAATTGTCCCTAGTGTGTGTAAGATAGTGTTAGTGTGTGGGGATCGCTAGTCGGCGTGGAATCAGTGTGGGCCGAAGGGCCTGCTTCCACGCTGTATTTCTAAAAGCCCTGTCCCACGGTACAAGTTCGTTCCAAGAGCTCTCCCGAGTTAAAAAAAAATCAAACTCGTGGTAAGCACGGAGAATGAACGTAGCGGGTACGTCGGAGCTCGGGGACGTCTCTTAGCGGCTCGTAACGCTAACAGCAGGTACTCGGGAAGACTCGCTAACGGCAGGTAAGCACGGGAAGACTCGTGAAGATTTTTCAACATGTTGAAAAAGGTCCACGAGAGCCCCAAGTACCGACGAGTGGCCATTACCGTAAATCACCGAGTAAATCATGGCAAACTTGGGGAGAGCTCTTGGAATGAACTCGTGCCGTGGGACAGGGGTTTCAGCTAAACAAAAAACTCAAGTTCCGTGGATAGTTTCTCTGTCCGAGCCTTCTTGTTCATCTGGTTGCAAGATTATGTTGGACAATGTCGAGGTGCATAAATAAAACCACCATGACGTTTAAAGCAACAAAACTGTCTGTCTGACCTATTCCAGAAGGATTTGTTCATTGTTAACCACATGTGTAAAATATTTGGACGCCCAAGCATACTTAAATCTGCTTGGCACTTGAAATACTCGTAAAGTAAACAAGGTGAGCTAAAAGATTTATTGCTGAAAACCTACAGGATTATTTTGGCTGAGTTTATTCTTCTAATGGTTTGTTGGGCACAGTCTTCTGAGGATTAATGTGCGTCCTTCTGTTCTCCGACTTCCAGCAAAACACCAACTTTTATTTTTCTGTCACAATTGGTATAACTTCTGTGCTATATTCCCGTGTTTCGATGTGGATGTGTTATGCATGTGTGGTATCATTATGTAATTGCATATATCAAATAAGCACACTGTTACTTTGCAATAAGCAGCAAAGCCATAGAGTCAAAAAGCACGGTAACGGGCCCTTCGGCCCAACTGGACCACACTGACCCAAGGTGACCTATCTAAGATAGTCCCAATTGCCCAATATTGGCCCGTATCCTTCTAAATCTTTCCTGTCCCTGTGCCCTGTCTAAGGGTATTAGTATGTTTTCTGAAGAGCTCCCCGTCTCCTTGTGTTATTTAGAGCATTTCTCATTGAACCTTTCTTCTTGCGTATGGCGTGCACAGCCTAAAGTTGTAGGACAACTTGTACTATTTGATCTTATTTGATTTAGAAGTCTAGAAGATTTAGAGTTTAGAAGGATGAGGGGGTTCTTATGGAAACATATACAATTATAAAAGGACTGGACAAGCTACATGCAGGAAAAATGTTCCCAATGTTGGGCGAGTCCAGAACCAGGGGCCACAGTCTTAGAATAAAGGGGAGGCCATTTAAGACGGAGGTGAGAAAAAACGTTTTCACCCAGAGAGTTGTGAATTTGTGGCATTCCCTGCCACAGAGGGCAGTGGAGGTCAAGTCACTGGATGGATTTAAGAGAGAGTTAGATAGAGCTCTAAGGGCTAGTGGAATCAAGGGATATGGGGAGAAGGCAGGCACGGGTTATTGATTGGGGATGATCAGCCATGATCGCAATGAATGGCGGTGCTGGCTCGAAGGGCTGAATAGCCTCCTCCTGCACCTATTTTCTATGTTTCTATGTTTCTATGATTGCATTCGTCGAAACAGGGTGGACCACGTGAAGCTGGCAATCTCCCATCCCATCTCATCGTAGTATTCACACCATCTCTCAATACATCACAACAGGTGATGAGTATATTGGTAAGCAAAAAGGCAATGTGCGATGCTAATTCGAGCTCTGAGCCTCAACGAGTGAAGCCAAAGGGATCTTGAAGCTCTAAACTTGGATGAGCCAGGGGCTTGAGAGAAGATGGTCGGACTGGTAAAATGAGTCAGTATGCTTGTTTCGCAGCCACTATTGCTCAGTTATATTACAGGACAATTGGATATGGAGCAGAGTGGGACTGCGGTAGAGTTGCTGCCTTACAGCACCAGAGATCTGGGTTTGAACCTGACTACAGGGTGCTGTTTGTACCTAGTTTGTTTGCTATCCCCGTGACCGCATGGGTTTTCTACGGGTGCTCCGGTTTCCTCCCGCGCTGAAAAGACACGCAGGTTTGTACGTAGGTTAATTGGCTTCTGTAAAATTGTCCCTAGTGTGTAGGATAGAACTAGTGTACAGGGATTGCCGGTCGGCACGGACTCAGTGGGCCGAAGGGCCTGTTTCCATGCTGTACCTCTAAACTTAACTAACCAAATCTTAACTAAACAAATCAAAATTAAACTAACTAAACTAAACTAAATTAACTAAACTAAACTAAACTAAACTAGACTTAAAGGTCTTCAACTTCACTGTTTATGTAGCAAATGGGATGAAATTGATGATTCAAATGTAAACAAGATATATAGGCACCCTTGGAGTGTACAATCACAGGCCACGTGGAGAGGAAGGAAGATATTGCAGATGCCGGAATCTTAAACAAAACACAAAGTGCTGGAGGAACTCAATGGGTCAAGCAGCATCTGTGGAGGGAATGTACAGACACCATTTCAGGTCAGCACCTTCTAGAGACTCAGTCCGAAGAAGGTTCCTGATCCAAAAAGCCGTCCGTCCATTCCATCCGCAGATGTGGCCTGACCCGCTCAGACCTCCAGCAATTTGTGCTTTGTTGGAGAGGAAGGAAATACCGTTCAAGAAAAAACAAGAAGATGATGGAATGCTTGCGACAGCAGCACAAATATCGGCAAGCGGGCAGACGACTATTTGACTAATGGGGCTGTCCCACTGTCCGAGCTAATTCAAGAGTTCTCCCGAGTTTCCCCTAATTCGAACTCAGAGAATTACCGTAATAGCCGGTCGCAAGTACTCGGGGCTCTCGTGGATATTTTTCAACATGTTGAAAAATCTTCACGAGTCTTCACGAGCTTACCGCGTTTCCCGAGTACCTGCCGTTAGCGTTACGAGCCGCTAAGAGACGTCCCCGAGCTCCGACGTACCTGCTACGTACATTCTACATACTTACCACGAGTTTGATTTTTTTTTTAACTCGGGAGAGCTCTTAGGTGAACTCGTACAGTGGGACAGGGCCATAACAGAGATTGACTCCAAGATCTGATGCATGTTTATTTATCTGGTAAGTCACTAAAAGTAAAATCAAAATTATGCAAATGGAGACACCACAGAAATTTGCAAATTATTTCAATTCACAGCTCATTGAAATAGCAGAAAATTGCAATTTTGTCACAAGAAATCAGACAGCGGGGGGGAACAGCGAGGGACTATCTTATTACCTACAGGTATTTATCGTGGCATTATAACTTGGGTAAATTCTTAAATGGTGTAATTGTGGATAGATTCAGGTGCAGCTTAAGTGATGAACAGATTTGGCCCTAGATATTAAATGTACAATGACATGCATTTAAACTTCTTGGAAAATTGGAAATTCAAGGGAAATGGCATAAAAAAACGTCAAGCAAATTTGTACAACACTAAGAACAAATCTGACGGTAATTTATAGCCGGCAGCCTGTGATAGATCCATTTCCCCCAGCAAGTTTTGTATTATGTGAGTACAGATGGCGTGAATCCATGCTGTTGGTACAATGGCAGCCATTCACCATGTACTTCTTCATTTAAGGCAGTAATATGCTCTACATGTCAGAGGTAAGGACATGTAGCAATGATGTGGAATGAGAGCAAGCAATGAGTACATGATGGAAGATTTTCAAACAAGGAAACACGGGAATTGAATTTTTATAACACTGAAAGTTAGCTACAGTCGGGCGGCACGATGGTGTAGCGGTGGAGCTATTGCCTTACAGCGCCAGAGACCCCGGTTCGATCCTGACTACGGGTTCTGTCTGTACGGAGTTTCTGCGTTCTCCCCGTGACCTGCGTAGGTTTTCTCCAAGATCTTCCTATCACACTCCAAAGACGTACAGGTTTGTAGGTTAAATGGCTTGGTATAAATGTAAATTGTCCCTAGTGTGTAGGATAGTGTTAATGTGCGGGGATTGCTGTTCGGCGTGGGCCGAGGACCCTGTTTCGGCGCTGAATCTCGAAACTAAACGACAGACAGGGTAGAACTAGATATTTATAACATTTATCCAGTCCAAATGGAATAAAAAAACAAGAGTTTAAAGGCGCATTGCAAATCAACAAACCATCAACAAAGATTTAACTCTGAATCTTTAAAGTCTGAAGAAGAGTCTCGACCCGAAACGTCACCCATTCCTTCTCTCCAGAGATGCTGCCTGTCCCGCTGAGTTACTCCAGAATTTTGTGTCTCCCTTCAACAAAAAATTAACAACTTGCTCCATAATAGGTAGAAACCTCTATGGCAACAATTTCAGACATTTTCTTTTTACTTAGAGACGGTCTCTCGAGAAAGTCTTAAGATTTGGACTCAAGAGTTCTGTAAGACTTCAAAGTCTAGATTGATGTAGCAAGGATTCTCTAGCTTTATCTATCTTCTGTTTTCCCGTTCGTTGGAAGGAACTGCAGGTGCTGGTTTAAACCGAAGATAGACACAAAACGTTGGAGTAACTCAGCGGGTCAGACAGCATCTCTGGAGAAAAGGAATAAATATGAAGAAGGGTCTCGACCCGAAACTCCACCTATTCCTTTTCTCCAGAGATGCTGTCTGACCCGCTGAGTTACTCCAGCTTTTTATGTCTATCGTCTGTTTTCCCGTGGTGGGTTGACTTAACTGAATGGATTGCCCAACCAGTGCAGTGATGGCAATCAAGCTCATGGCTGCATCAAGAGTTATCTATCAAGAGTCAAGATGGTAGCAGCACACCAGGTCTGCAAACACAGCATCCTATAAACAAACACACAAAAAAAGTCAATAAATAAAATCAATATCAGTGCAAAACAAAACAAAAGCTCAAGGTCCCTCGAGCAACCAAAATAGTTCAACTTCTCCTCTCACCGTATAGCTATGTCCTCTAGTGTGAGGCATTCCCACCCTGGGGAAAAGAGGTTCTGATTGTCTACCCAATCTATGCCTCTCGAATCATATTTGTCGTATATTGTTATCATACTACTTTCTGAAGTCACATTGCCAGTACTGTTCATCGAGAAGCACCCATTAATCTTCTCCATCCACCGAGACAACTTCCCAAACATCAACAGTCTTACCCTTCAACCTTGCCACCACAACCTCTCTTCTCGCTCCCAATATTACTCTGGTTAGAATACAATAATTTATTAGATGTTCATTCACAGCTCCCGATGTTGGGGGAGTCCAGAACCAGGGGTCACAGTTTAAGAATAAGGGGTAGGCCATTTAGGACTGAGATGAGGAAAAACGTTTTCACCCAGAGAGTTATGAATCTGCGGAATTCTCTGCCACAGTAGGCAGTGGAGGATAATTCCCTGGATGTTTTCAAGAGAGAGTTAGATATAGGTCTTAAAGCTAATGGAATTAGGGGATATGGGGGAAAAGCAGGTACTGGGTACTGATTCTGGATGATCAGCCATGATCATATTGAATAGCGGTGCAGGCTCGAAGGGCCGAATGGCCTACTCCTGCATCTATTTTCTATGTTTCACTGGATTGTAACGGAATATAAGCAGATTTTGTAATGGACATTATTGACATGTATTCTCCATCCTTTACTGCCTTTGAACTGAAGAGGTATTGAGCAGCCAGCTATACTGGAGGGTTTGGAGGCACTTGTAAGCCAGAGCAGGTAAACATGGCAGATTTTATTCCTGAGACATTAATGAACCTGATGGGTTTTTTTTACAACAATTCAGTGGTTTCCTGATGAATGTTTCATTAATTCCAAGTTTGTGTAATTACTTAAATGTAAATTCCCAGCTGCCATGGTGGGACTCGAACTCATATCTCGTGATCAATGGTCCAGAACTATGGCTGCTGTTCTGGCAAATTAACCATTCCACTGCTGTAGACAGCACCCGAACCTTCCTCTCTCGTCGATTCTAAGATCAAATATCAACCACTCCCTACTGTGGAGAAGTGTTACAAGAGTTACAATGGTTCTTTATTGTCACGGTGGCGCAGTGGTAGAGTTGCTGCCTTCCAGCGCTTACAGCGCCGGAGACCTGGGTTCGATCCCGACTACGGGTGCCGTCTGTACAGAGTTTGTAGGTTCTCCCCGTGACTGCGCGGGTTTTCTCCGAGATCTTCGGTTTCCTCCCACACTCCAAAGACGTACAGGTTTGTAGGTTAATTGGCTTGGTGTCAATGTAAATTGTCCTTAGCGTGTGTAGGATAGTGCTAATGTGCAGGGATCGCTGGTCGGTTTCAGGCCAGTTTCCGCGCTGCATCTCTAAGTTAACCGAAAACTAAATATGCGCTACGCAGTGAAATTCTTGCACCCATCGCCAATATTTTGGCGCCAAAGAGTGTGTCACCCAACGTAGGGCTTGAACCTATGACCCTGAGATTAAGAATCTCATTCTCTACCGACTGAGCTAGCCAGGCTTCAGCTAATCTTAAGTTTTTTTAGTTTTAGAGATACAGCGTGGAAACAGGCCCTTCGGCCCACCAGGTCCGCGCCAACCAGCGATCCCCGCACATTATCGCTATCCTACACACACTAGGGACAATTTTTACATTTTACTGAGCCAATGAACCTACAAACATGTACGTCTTTGGGGTGTGGGAGGAAACAGAAGATCTCAGAGAAAACCCACGCTGGTCATGGGGAGAACGTACAAACTCCGTACAAACAGCAGCCATAGTCAGGATCGAACCCGGGTCTCCGGTGCTGCATTCGCTGTAAGGCAGCAACTCTACCGCTGCGCTGCGCCACCGTGCCACCTTAAGGTTATAGAAACATAGAAAATAGGTGCAGGAGTAAGCCATTCGACCCTTCGAGCCGGCGCCGCCATTCAATGTAATCATGCTGATCATCTAAAATCAGTACCCTGTTCCTGCTTTCTCCCCATATCCCTTGATTCCGTTAGTCCAAAGAGCTATATCTAACTCATTCTTGAAAACATCCAGTGAATTGGCCTCCACTGCCTTCTATGGCAGAGAATTCCACAGATTCACAACTCTCTGGGTGAAAGTTTTTCCTCATCTCAGTCCTAAATGGCCTACCCCTTATTCTTAAACTGTGACCGCTGGTTCTGGACTCTCCCAACATCGGGAACATTTTTCCTGCATCTAGCCTGTCCAATCCTTAAAGAGATTTATATGTTTCTATAAGATCTATTATATCTTCTATGACCAGAGGAGAGAATTTCCCTGTGCCTACTATGTCCAAAGTGTTAATCATCTCACATCCTGATTGTGGATCACCTTTTTATCTTCTGGGTTGATATGGAATGAAAGACCAGGCAATGCAACCAGTCAACAACATTTAAACATTTTAACAGGAGCATCGGGCCATTTAATGAGGCTTTTTATTGTGCCAGTTTGGTGAGTAAGTGTTACCCAGCCTCATTTTATTCAGGTTACAGATGAACAAGTCTTTAAAATAAATCACTTAAGACAATAAAAACAATTAATTAACTTAATTAGTTTAAAAAAAATGTAAATTATCGGGGTATTTTATCAATGTTTAATAATTAACTCATAATATTTGTAATATTTGTGCATGGACCTAATTTCTACTCCTAAAGGTTCAGGTATGAAGTTATGAACATGAGAACATCAAGGGCGACACGGTGGCGCAGAGGTAGCTATTGCCTCACAGCGCCAGAGACCCGGGTTCGATCCTGACTACGGGTGCTGTCTGTACAGAGTTTGTACGTTCTTCCCGCGACCTGCGTGGTTTTTCTCCGAGATCTTCGGTTTCCTCCCACACTCCAAAGACGTACAGGTTTGTCAGTTAATTGGCTTGGTATAATTGTACATTGCCCCTAGTGTGTGTAGATTAGTGTTAGTGTGTGGGGTGATCGCTGGTCGGAGTGGACTCGGTGTGCCGATGGGCCTGTTTCCATGCTGTATCTTTCAACTAAACTAAACTAAACTACACAAGAGGAAGAGGCTTTGGTTTAAGAAATGACTGAAGAATGATACGTGCAAATGTTTAGATGTGGGGCCTAGTTCAGGCATCTTTATTCTGGATGCAAGAGGCCAGGGTTGGGACAAATAAAACGCCTGCTACTGCAGGTCTAAGGTTGTGGTGATAGGAATGTTGGGAGTAAATGTTAACATGGAGAGTGACAGTGTCATGAGGCGGCTGAGAAAGCCAAGTGTGCAGGATAGTGTTAGTGTGCCGGGATCGCTGGTCAGCACGGACTCGGTGGGCCGAAGGGCCCGTTTCCACACTGTATGTCAAAACTAAACTAAGCGAAACTAAATTAAACCCGCAAGTATCCCGTTCATCCCTACTCCACCTCACTGTTCGCTTTGCAATTCCCATCCCCTTCTGCAATCCAATATTATCATTACCCTGAGCCCCGCCATTCCCTCCCCATCCATCTGCCCATCTACCAATGCCAAGCCACTCTACTCTTAAACCACTGTTATCCTGTCTTCTGAGCTGAGCACAGGGCAGACTGTTTGTGATGGTAAAAATGTGAAATGGCTGATCAATTGTGGCCAAGGCCTTGGCACTTGGATCTTGGGAGTCATTGAGTTGGGAGTTGGATCCAAGATGGCGCCCAAGCCGGGCGACTCTTTGTGTGCTGGTCACAGAAGTGGATCTGCAATCACGCATTACAATCGCTCCACTCTTTTAAATCTGTACTCCTACAACAAGTGGATGTGGAGAGGATGTTTCCACTGGTGGGAGAGTCTAGGACCAGAGGTCATCGCCTCAGAATTAAAGGGCGCTCTTTTAGAAAGGAGGTGAGGAGGAACTTCTTTAGTCAGAGGGTGGTGAATCTGTGGAACTCATTGGCACAGAGGGCTGTGGAGGCCAAGTCAGTAGATATTTTTAAGGTAAAGATAGACAAATTCTTGATTAGAACGGGTGTCAAGGGTTATGGGGAGAAGGCAAGAGAATGGGGTTAGGAGGCAGAGATCAGCCATGATTTAATGGAGGAATAGACTCGATGGGCCGAATGGCCTAATTCTACTCCTAAACCTTGTGAACAAATCTGCATACTTTGAATGGCTCGATTGTAATCATGTGTTGTCTGATGAAGGGTCTCGACCCATTCCTTTTCTCCAGAGATGCTGTCTGCCTGAGTTACTCCAGCTTTTTGTGTCTATCTTCTGTTTAAACCAGCATCTGCAGTTCCTTCCAACACATTGTCTTTCCACTGACCGGTTAGCACACAACCATAGCTTTTCACTGTACCTCGGTACACATGATGATAAACTAAACTAAACTGAAGTGGGCAGAAGGAGGGGGAGACAAGATACCATTGGGACTTTTAATGGACCAGCCATGCTGGTTGGATAATCCACCAGTCAGTCATGCTTTGTCAAACTCATTGACAATAACTCTCTTGTCCGTCCTCTGTGATGTAACAATCCAACTGACCCGATGAATAATCCACTTAGTTACATTATGAATCCACTTAGAAACAGTAATCCATCATGATAAGAAAAAGCACTATTTAAATTGTAATTAAATGCTTAGTGTTAAAACATCAGCGGGTAAACAGAAAGACAATGTCAGTATGACAACACTAATCTTGTTAGCATTTGTGCTGGCTTCTGGTAAGTAACCTGCTGATTCCGAGAAGTCTCACTTTACTTGTCCGAACTGTCCAAACATCGTGGAGTTATTTATTTGCTATCTTCAATTGTAGTTTTGTTCAGTCTGAAGAAGGGTCTGGACTCGAAACGTCACCCATTCCTTCTCACCAGAGATGCTGCCTGCACCGCTGAGTTACTCCAGCATTTTGTGTCTATCTTCGGTTTAAACCAGCATCTGCAGTGCCTTCCGACACATGTAGTTTGGTTTAGTTTACTTCAGAGATACAGTGCGGAAACAGGCCCTTCGGCCCACCAGGTCCACACTGACCAACGATCCCCACACACTAACGCTATCCCATACACACACTAGGAATAATTTACATTTATATGTCGCGAATTAACCTACAAATCAAATATCCATTGCCCTGGCCTCCGCAGTCTTCTGTGGCAATGAATTCCACAGATTCACCACCCTCTAACTAAAGAAATTCCTCTCATCTCCTTTCTAAAGGTCCCTTCTTTTATTCTGAGACTATGACCTCTAGTTCTAGACTGTCCCACTAGTGAAAACATCCTCTCCACATCCACTCTATCCAAGCCTTTGACGATTCGGTAAGTTTCGATGAGGTTCCCTCCTCTCATCCTTCTAAACTCCAGCGAGAACAGGCCCAGTGCTGTCAAACGCTCATCATATGTTAACCCATTAATTCCTGGGTTCATTCCAGTAAACTTCTTTGAGCAACTATGGTAATAAAGTGACGAGCTATTATTAGGTACGATACTGTGAAAATATAGGAATATCTTGCAGGACCTGTTATATTGGAATAAAAAGATGTTAATGAGAAAGCTCTCACCATGATTCACTCTAGTGGGTGATTTTAGTTTAGTTTAGATTAGTTCAGAGACACAGGGTGGAAACAGGCCCTTCGGCCCACCGTGACTGTACCGACCAGCGATCCCCAACACATTAACACTATCCTACACACACTACGGACAATTTATATTAATTCCAAGCCAATTAACCTGCAAACCTGTACGTCTTTGGAGTGTGGAGATTTCGGAGAAAACCCACGTAGGTCACGGGGAGAACGTGCAAACTCCGCACAGACAGCACCCGAGGTCGGGATCGATCCCGGGACCCGGGGCACTTGCCCTGTAAGGCAGCAACTCTATCGCTGGGCCACCGTGCCACCCTGGCTGATCTGGCTTAACAGGATGAAATGCCTTGAAGGTTTGCTGTTCTTCAAGGCATACGTTTGTAAAAGAAACTGGCAGATAAAAGAGATGGGTTGATGCTTAAGTGGCTGATAAATTGTCTGAGTAAGGAGGTTCATGCTTTGGTCTTTAAGGTGACATTTTCTGGACTACTGCAAGATGAACAGAAACAATGCTGTTTTGCCAAGAATATTTTCATTTTGTTTGGGTTGAAAATCTGTTCTGCCATGGTGGCCATACATAAGCATGAAATTCATGTCTACTCCGCCATTCAATCATGGTTGATCTATCCATAAATTGCTGGATAGGATGTCAAGATACGCCAGTGAGCCCAGAGATGAGGAGTAATTGGAACTTTGGAAGTAACATCATATTTTGAAAAATATATATTTATAGGCATAGAGTGATTGACTCTCTAAATATAATTTCCTCAAAATATCACGTTACATCCAAAATCGCAATAACTCCTCACCTCTTATATTTGTTGACAACTTCCATTTCTTAGCAGGTTCTCGTGCAATTCAAGCCATTGAAAGAGCTAGTAAATTAAGCATAGGGCTCAACAAACAGCTCATTGGAAATCACGGTGGCTCAGCGGTAGAGTTGCTGCCTTGCAGGGCTAGGGACCCGGGTTCAATCCTGACTACGGGTGCTGTCTGTACGGAGTTTGTACGTTCTCCCCATGACCTGCGTGGGCTTTCTCCGAGATCTTCGGTTTCCTCCCACACTCCAAAGGCGTGCAGGTTTGTAGGTGAATTGGCTTTGGTATAAGTGTAAAATTGTCCCTCGTGTGATGGTGTGCGGGGAACGCTGGCTGGCACGGACTCGGTGGGCCGAAGGGCCTGTATCCGTGCTGTATCTCTAAACTCAACAAGAGAAGCAAGCTTAGTTTTCATGTTGAAATGCCATGAAGTAAACCTGGGCAGAGTTGTCTTTGAGTTTAGTTTATCATCACGTGTACCAGGGTACAGTGAGAAGCTTTAGTTGTACATGATTACAATCGAGCCGTCCACTGTGTACAGATACATGATAAAAGGAATAACGTCAATAACGTTCAGTGCAAGATAAAGCCAGTAAAGTCCGATCACAGACAGTCCGAGGGTCTCCAATGAGGTAGATAGTAGTTCAGGACTGCTTTCGAGTTGGTAGGATGATTCAGTTGCCTGATAACAGCTGGGAAGAAACTGTCCCTGAATCTGGAGGTGTGCGTCTTCACACTCCTATACCTGATGGGAGAGGGGAGACGAGGGAGTGGCCAGGGTGTGACTTGCCCTTGATTATGCTGCTGGCCTTGCCGAGGCAGCGTGAGGTATAAATGAAGTCAGTTTGTGTATTTGTGTGTTCTTGGTTTATTATACCGCTGCTGGCAAATTCATTTCACTTGCACTTTATGTGCAAGTGACGAATAAAACTGATTTTATTGTATTGTAAGTCAATGGAAGGGAGGTACGTTTGTGTGATGGTCTGGGCTGCGTCTACAATTCTCTGCAATTTCTTGTGGTCTTGGACGGAGCTGCTCCCATTAACTGGCCATGAACCTGGCCATAAAACTTATGGCACATCTAATAATTAATGTGGCCTCACTCGGATGTAGTGAAAATGCAATCAAATCATTTCTTTTGAACGGGCCATAGAAACATAGAAACATAGAAAGTAGGTGCGAGAGTAGACCACCAGGTCCGTCGAGCCCGCACCGCCATTCGCTCATGGCTGAACACTAAACAGACACACTTACCCACAAACAGTAGACACAAGACACAGAACACAAGACACTACCCTCCCCTTTATACCGCTATCACCCCTCTCCACCCCAAGAACCTCGTGATCTCCTGGGGGAGGCAAAAAACCGGATAAAAACCCAGGTCCAATTCGGGAAAAAAATCCGGGAAATTCCTCTCCGACCCCAATCCAGGCGATCGACACTTGTCCAGGAGATCACTCAGGTCTTACTATACTAACCATACCTAGGTCCATATCCATGCCCTCTCCCCGTAGCCCCTTATCCCCTTGGCAGCTAAAAAACCATCTATTTTAGTCTTAAATATATTTAAAGTTTCTGCTTCCACTGCTCCCTGGGGCAGTGAATTCCATAAATTAACCACCCTCTGGGTGAAGAAGTTCTTCCTCATCTCAGTTTTAAAAGAGCCCCCCCTTATTCTGCAACTATGTCCCCTAGTTCTAGTTTCCCCAATCATTGGGAACATCCTCGGTGCATCCACCCGATCAAGGCCCCTCACGATCTTATATGTTTCAATGAGATCGCCTCTCATTCTTCTAAACTCCAAAGAGTAGAGTTCCAGCCTACTTAACCTTTCCTCATATGTCAATCCCCTCATTGCAGGAATTAATCTTGTAAACCTTCGCTGCACTGCCTCCAGGGCTAGTACATCCTTTCTTAAGTATGGACCCCAGAACTGTACACAGTATTCCAAATGTGGTCTCACTAATACTGTGTACAGCTGCAGCAAGACCTCCGTGTTTTTATACTCAATCCCCCTAGCAATAAAGGCCAAAACTCCATTGGCCTTCCTGATTGCTTGCTGCACCTGCATACTAACTTTTAGTGATTCATGTACTAATACCCCTAGATCCCTTTGCGTTGCATTACAACGCAGCTCCTCCTCATTTAGAAAATAACTTGCCCTATCATTTTTTTTCCCAAAGTGAATGACTTCACATTTATTAGTATTAAATTTCATCTGCCAAGTTGTTGCCCACTCACCTAGCTTATCTATATCCTTTTGCAGACTCTTCCTATCCTCCTCATCCCCTACTTTTCCTCCCATTTTTGTATCGTCCGCAAATTTTGATATATTACACTTGGTTCCCTCCTCCAAATCATTTATATAAATTGTGAACAACTGGGGTCCCAGCACCGACCCTTGCGGAACCCCGCTAGTTACCGGTTGCCATCCCGAGTATGAACCATTTATCCCCACTCTCTGCTTCCTATTTGTTAGCCAATCCTCTACCCATGCTAATATATTACCCCCAATCCCATAATTTTTTATTTTTAGCAATAGTCTCTTATGTGGCACCTTGTCAAAAGCCTTTTGGAAGTCCAAGTATACCACATCCACCGGTTCCCCTTTATCCACCCGGGTTGTTACTTCCTCAAAGAATTCGAGCAGATTCGTTAAACAGGACTTCCCCTTCACAAAACCATGCTGGTTCTGTCCGATGAAGTCATGTTTATCCAAGTGCCCCGTTAGTGTTTCTTTAATAATTGTCTCTAACATTTTACCCACCACCGATGTTAGACTAACCGGTCTATAGTTACCCGCCTTCTGTTTACTTCCTTTTTTAAATATAGGTGTTACATTGGCCATTTTCCAATCCACTGGGACCGTTCCTGCCTCCAGGGAGTTTTGGAAAATTATCACCAATGCATCCACAATCCCCACCGCTATCTCCCTCAAGACCCTTGGATGTAATCCATCAGGCCCAGGGGATTTATCCTCCTTCAGTCTCATTAATTTCCCTAATACCACCTCCTTGGTGATCTTAATAGTATTTAGCTCCTCCATTCCTACCGCCCCCTGTTTATCCAGCGTTGGAATATTTTTTGTGTCTTCTATGGTGAAGACTGATACAAAATACTCGTTTAATGCCTTTGCCATTTCCATGTTCCCCACCAACAACTCTCCAGTCTCACCCTCCAATGGACCAACGTTCACCTTAGCCACCCTTTTTCTTTTTATATAGCTATAAAAACTCTTACTATTAGTTTTTATGTTGTTCGCTAAATTCCTTTCATAGTCTATTTTCCCCGTCTTAATTAATCTCTTAGTTATTTTTTGCTGACCTTTAAATGCTTCCCAATCCTCTACCCTCCCACTATCTCTGGCTACCTTATATGCCCTTGCCTTCAGCCGAATACTATCCTTTATAGTTTTACTAAGCCATGGCTGACTGTTCTTACCCTTACCCCTTTTTTTCTTCATAGGAATAAATTTTTCTTGAAGGTTATACAGTATACCCTTAAACGTACACCACTGCTCATGTACCGTCTTATTCTTGAGTCTGCTATCCCAGTCAACTTTGATCAGCTCAGTCCTCATACCTTCATAATCCCCCTTATTTAGACTAAGCACCCTAGCCTGAGTTTCAACCTGCTCCCCTTCTATTTGAATATGGAATTCGACCATATTGTGGTCACTTGTTCCCAACGAGTCCCTAACTATGACATTTTTAATTAATCCTGCTTCATTACACAGAACCAGATCCAAGATTGCCTCCCCCCTTGTCGGTTCTGTGACATACTGTTCTAGGAACCCGTCTCTAATACATTCTATAAACTCTTCCTCTAGTCTACCCTGCCCAGTTTGGTTTGCCCAATTAATATGAAAATTGAAGTCCCCCATGATTACAGCAGTTCCCTTTTTACATGCGTCAACTATTTGCAGATTTATGTTCTGACTAACAGCGTCACAGCTATTTGGAGGTCTATAAATTACACCCACTAGTGTTTTTTTCCCCTTATTATTCTCTATCTGTACCCAAGCTGTTTCACTATCCTGATCCTTCAACGCAATATCCTTCCTCTCTATTGCCGTTATTCCCTCCCTTATTAAAAGGGCCACCCCTCCTCCCTTTCTTTCCTGTCTATCTTTCCTAATTGTCGAGTACCCCTCTATATTTAACTCCCAGTCCTGATCCCCTTGCAGCCATGTCTCCGTAATGGCCACGATATCATAACTATATATACTTAATTGCACCGTTAATTCATTTATCTTATTACGAATACTCCGTGCGTTTAGATAAAGCACTTTCAGATGATTTTTACTACCCTTCCTTTCCATTTTTGCCCCTTTTACATCTAGAGCTTTATCTTCACACATTCTGTCTCCTGTCACATTTTGACTTTCCGCTTCCCCACTGATACCCTGCTCTATTTCCTCTACCCCTGCCGTTATTACCCCCCTTGATACCTCCCCCCCGCTACTTAGTTTAAAGACCTCTCTACTGCCCTAGTTATATGATTTGCCAGGACCCCAGTCCCAGCACCGTTCAGGTGAAGTCCGTCCTTACAGAACAGATCCCCCCTGTCCCAGTACTGGTGCCAGTGGCCCAAGAAACCAAACCCATTATTCCCACACCAGTCTTTGAGCCACGCATTTAGCTTTCTAATTTTACGTACCCTCGCCGATTTGGCCCGTGGCTCAGGTAGCAATCCGGAGATCAGTACCCTCGAGGTTCTGCTTTTTAATTTATTCCCTAACTGCTCAAACTCCTTCAGCAGATCCTCCTTCCTCGTCCTTCCTATGTCATTGGTCCCCACATGGACCACGACCACTGGATCCTCCCCCTCCCACTGCAAATTTCTCTCCAGCATCGCAGAGATATCCTTAACCCTAGCACCGGGTAGGCAACACAGCCTTCGGGACATGTTCTGCTGGCCGCAGAGAACCTTATCTACCCCCCGAATAATACTATCCCCTATCACTACGGCATTTCTTCTAACTCCCCCCTCTTGAATGGCCTCCTGATCCACGGTGCTGCAGCCAGGTTGCTCATCCCTCCCACAGCCCCTGATCCCGTCCTTACATTGAGTAAGAGCCTCGGTCATGCTCGTCAGGGACAAGGGCTGTGGCTCCTGCCGCATCTCCTCCTGGTTCCCCCTACCTGCCTCGCTTATGGCCACACCTTCCTTTCCTTGCTCACTGCCTACTGAATTAGTTAAACTGGTCGGTGTGACCATCCCCTGGCACAAAACATCCAGGTAATACTCCCCCTCCCTGATGTACCGCAGCGTATGAAGTTGGGTCTCCAGCTCATCAATGCGGAGCTGGAGTTCCTCTAGCCTCAAACACTTACTGCAGCTGTAGGGATCTTCTACATCAATGGTGTCGACAAATTCCCACATCTCGCAGTATTGGCACATCTCCTGACCGCCCATCTTATATAAGTAATTAACTGGTCCTATTTAAGAATCCCCTACTGTATTGATACACCCCTTATTTATATAATCCTACCTCCTATAAATGGGAAAGTACTCACCCCAGCCGTAAATTACCTACTGGTTTGGCTGTCTAGTGGTAATTCCTTCCGCTCTTCCTGTCTGGTCCACTGCTCCCTTGCAGTGCGTGGCAAACCTCTTTGCCTCTGTTAGTCTCTGTTAGTCTCTCGAGTCTCTCGAGCCGCGGTGAGTTCCACCTGCTACAGTAGTGAGTTCCACCTGCAACAGTAGGGCCAAGCTGTTGATAAGCCAAGAGTTCCTCATGGCATGGTGGCGCAGCGGTAGAGTTGCTGTCTTACAGCACTTGCAGCACTGGAGACCCGGGTTCGATCCTGACTACAGGTGCTGTGTCAGTAGGAGTTTGTGCCGCGTGGGTTTTCTCCGAGATCTTCCGTTTCCTCCCACACTCCAAAGACGTACAGGTTTGTAGGTTAATTGGCTTGGTATAGGAGTGTAAATTGTCCCTGGTAGACAAAAGTGCTGGAGAAACTCAGCGGGTGCAGCAGCATCTATGGAGCGAAGGGAATAGGCAAAGTTTCGGGCCGAAACCCTATTGTGTGTAGGATGGTGTCATTGTGCGGGGATCGCTGGTCGGTGCGGACTCGGTGGGCCGAAGGGCCTGTTTCCGCGCTGTATCTCTAAACTAAACTAAACTAAACTAAATAAGGTATAAACACTATACATGAGAAAATCGGTGAATTCCAACGTGAAATCATCCCCCCACCAGCCACAAGGAAATTTCCATTGAAAACGGAAGCACATTCCCACTCTTACTCCCTAGTTGAACAGCCTTCCTGGAAATTCTGGGACCAATCGAACCTGATGGCCTTAAAATGATGGAGCTCTTGTTCTTGCCTGTAATCTGATGCAGTGTAGTTAGTTGCCGGGGGTCCTATTCTGCCAGCATTGCCAGCACTGAAGGTTTTTAACATGAAGTGGTAATTCATCTTTTTAAATAGGCCTAGTCATACATGCAGACTTTCTCTTTGCTCTCTCTTGAGCTTCTCAGCTCCAACAGATTCAGCAACAAGTCGGAGAGGGAAAGGGTGTGCAATAAAAATTCAGCTAAGATTCCTGGAGATTATTAACTGAGGTTTAAACAGACTTAAACTAGCTTACATTTCATCGTTTAAACATCCATGATCTAATGGATCTTGTAATGTTACATCCTTAATTCTTGTCACCTGAAACTTCAGCCTGAACATTTTACCTTGTTTAAGTAATTATTTAGTTTAGTTTAGAGATACAGCTGCGGAAACAGGCCCTTCGGCCCACCAGGTCCGTGCCGACCAGCGACCCCTGCAGATTATCTTACACACACTGGGGACAATTTTTCCCTTCACCAAGGCAATTAACCAACAAACCTGTACGTGTTTGGAGTGTGCGAAGATCTCAGAGAAAACTCATGCGGTCACGGGGAGAACGTACAAACTCCACACAGGCAGCACCCGTAGCCAGGATCGAACCCGGGTCTCTGGCGCTGTAAGGCAGCAACTCGACTGCAGTGCCACCCCTATGTTGTGCATTTTGGAGATGCAAATGGGAGCTCGTTAATAGAGAGCCTATATATAACAAAATATTACATTGCAGGTAGCCCACTAGATTAAAAATTCATATATGCATCTCATAAGGCAAACACCCTGCTGGTATTTTTTCCACAAGACTTGTGGAACATAAGCATGTTATAAACAGCACCTGAAATAATTAATTTGAAGCATCGCATGTTGCTTTGAAACCTATGTGGAATCTATGTGGAATAATGGAGGCCTTTGTTAGTAATTGGGGCAGATGTACCAAGTTTTGATGAGAGACGAGTCTAACTGACCTTCTGTGTAAATAACATGATTAAGCAATGATTTATCGTAAGTGTTGAAATAGTAAATAGAATTGTCGGAATAGATAATGAACAGCAATTTCCCACAGACACTAATCACAGGGATTCATGTCAGAGCCTTAACTATGCAAAGAAATAGTCTTTAAACAAAGGGTCATAAAGATCGGAATAAACTGCATCAGGAATCTAATAAGGCTGGATTGTTGAAGGTCTATTAATACCTGTGAAGGTAAAGGAGCGGGCGGGCAGAACTACTGTTCAGGAATTTGAATTAATTTGAACTTAACAAATGATAGGATGCTTCCAACCCAGCGGTATGAACATTGATTTCTCTAACTTCAAGTAAGTCTTGCATTCCCTCTCTCTCTCCGTCCCTCCCCCACCCCAGCCATCATACTAGCTTCACCGTCGCCCTGTGGAGTTTCATTGTCTATAACTCGTTATCACCTAGACCAAACCATGGAGCGCTTCCTTGATCATCCTTGCTTTTTTGCATCTTTCATTCATTTGTTCTATTTCTCCCTTTATCACCGTCTATATCTCTCCTTTCCCTGTCCCGTGACTCTCATAGCCCTGTCCCACGGTACGAGTTCATTCCAAGAGCTCTCCCGAGTTTAAAAAAAATCAAACTCGTGGTAAGCACGGAGACTGAACGTAGCGGGTACGTCGGAGCTCGGGGACGTCTCTTAGCGGCTCGTAACGCTAATGGCAGGTACTCGGGAAGACTCGCTAACGGCAGGCGAGCACGGGAAGACTCGTGAAGATTTTTCAACATGTTGAAAAATGTCCACGAGAGCCCCGAGTACCGACGAGCGGCCATTACCGTAAATCTCCGAGTTCGAATCAGGGCAAACTCGGGAGAGCTCTTGGAATGAACTCGTATTGTGGGACAGGGCTTTCAGTCTGAAGAAGGGTCTCGACCCGAAACGGCACCTATTCCTTCCTCTCCAGAGATGCTGCCTGTCCCGCTGAGTTTAGTTTAGTTTAGCTTAGAGATACAGCGATGACACAGGCCCTTCGGCCCACTGAGTCCGCACCGACCAGCGATCCCCGCACATTAACACTAGGAACAATTTCACATTTAAAACCAAGCCAATCAACCAACGGACCTGTACGTTTTTGGAGTGTGGGAGGAAACCGAAGATCTCGGAGAAAACCCCGCGCAGGTCACGAGGGGAACGTCAAACTCCATACCGACAGTACTTGTAGTCAGGATCGAACCCGGGTTTTTTTTGTTTGTTGTTAAATCCTTTAATGTTGTGTCTTATCTCTATTGGTGTGCTGCAATGGCAAGTCAAATGTCACTACACCAATTGGTGTATGTGATAATAAATGTCCTTTGTATCCTTTGCATTTGTAATATCCGTGCTGAGAATGATGGCGCCTTAAACTGATCTTTGCCGCCTTTTGTTCCTGTTATTATTTTGCTGCAGTGCTTTGCAAAGAGGAAAACCGTGAATCATTCAAAAAGGAAATGAATAAAGATGTGATGCAAGCGCGTAAAGACCTGGTACATTTGGAAAAAGCTGTTGATAATTACGTCGAAGACGCTGAGGTAAATTTGTGGTTCCTGCGCGTAAACTTTCTCTTGCAGTTTATTAAAAAAAACGTCACGATTTATAAATTCTTTTCTCTCTCTTATTGCTTTAGCATCCGACCAAAGAAACACTGAAAGGAAACAAGGAAAAATTGGAGGAGCAGCTAAAGAGTAAATATCAGAATGCCTTGCACTGTATTTTTGACAATGCATTTAGAACTAGTTTCAATTATGTTACTGTTTAAGAAGGAACTGCAGATGCTGGAAAATCGAGCTGCACCCGCTGAGTTTCTCCAGCATTTTTGTGTACCTTCGATTATGTTACTGTTGCATCTGCAAAATGAGTACAGAATAATGACTGAATTGGGTGTCAGAGGTTATGGGGAGAAGGCAGGAGAATGGGGTTAGGAGGGAGAGATAGATCAGCCATGATTGAATTGTGTAGTAGACTTTGAGGAGAGACTTTGAAGGGTTTCGGCCCGAAACGTCACCTATTTCCTTCGCTCCATAGATGCTGCTGCACCCGCTGAGTTTCTCCAGCATTTTTGTGTACCTGTGTAGTAGACTTGATGGGCCGAATGGCCTAATTCTGCTCCTATCATATGATATGAATGGCTCTGGCGGGCTTATATACATGCTTCTCTTAAGTTATGTTCATGCATTACTACCCCATATTGAGTATATTACATTGTTCTAATGCAGTGATGTTCTAATACGGTGCTATAATTTTAATGGTGACTACGGCATAATGGTATCATTAATTATTATCTTAAATTATCTTGATCGATCTATATGTACGATTCTTTGGAGCTACCTGGATCATGTCCTTTCAAGTCCACTCGAACCACAACTACAAGTTGCGAAGGGAAGAGAGACCAAGCCGGCAACCAGGCTATTGTAACCACAATTAGTTTAGTTGAGAGATACAGTGTAGAAAGGTGCCCTTTGGCCCACCGAGTCCACACCGACCAGTGAAGCATGCACTATCCTACACACACTTGGGATCATTTACAATCTTTACCGAAGGCAATTAACCTACAAACCTGTACGTCTTCGGAGTGTGGGAGGAATCCGGAGCACCAGGAGAAAACCCACCCAGTCACGGTGAGAACGGACAAACTCCGTACAGACAGCGCCCGTGGTCAGGATTGAACCTGGGTCTCTGGCGCTGTCAGGCAGCAACTCTACCGCTGCGCCACCGTGCTGCCCCGCAATTGTTGCAAGGCTGAAAGTGTTCAATGATGTAGAAATATCAGAACAAATCCAAACGTGGTGTCCCGGCAAACGTATCTCAGGAGCACCATCATTAAAACCGATTATCTGGTCAATACCACCTGTGCAAAATGCCTGCTCCATTTCTAACACTAGAATAATGACCAGCCTGAAAACATTGTGTTTTTTAGTTTTAGTTTTAGAGATACAGTGCAGAAACAGGCCCTTCGGCCCACTAGGTCCGCACTGACCAGTGATACACGCACATTAACACAATCTTACCTACACACAATAGGGACAATAATACCAAGCCAATTAACCTACAAACCTGTTGGTCGTTAAGATGTTTTCTTAACCTGTTGTTTTCTGCCAGGGGGATTTTTCAAACCATGGTAGAGGATAGCAATCAAACCATGATTGCTTTTAATCAGTCCACGGACAGGTCCACGTTGGCTGTAGAGATACCAGCAGAGCATTTTCTTTAAGAACTACAACTTTTGCTGAACTTGTAAGAATGTACAATATGAAGTGAGATCTCCCTCTACAGGTAGCGATTGTGGGGAAAAGTACATGGAACGTGGACATTTAAACTGTTCCGCCACACATGGAGCTGAAGCCATCCAGTGGGAATGTGGCTTGTTCACATTAGACACCTGTTTTATGCTCAGCCAATTTTGTGCGCTGTTGGGGTTGGCATTGCTTTGATTACTTTCAGGAACAATCCATCATTCTGACAGGCTGCACAGTGAACATAATCAGCGCTCAGACAACTCCCGGTTCTGTATCTAACCCCGGAGAATCTGGGATTGAATGGAGAAGCTGAGGTTGTTCCCCTTGCAACAAAGGAGGCTGAGAGGAAATCTCACAGAGGTGGACAAAAACGATGACAGTTATCGATCGGATGGAGAGTGAGAGGCCTTTCACACGAGCCAACGGTTCACGGGGGCCAAGGGACATGAGTTCAAAGTGCTGAGCAAAAGACGCATGAGGCATGTGAGGAGGGACTGTTTCTGGTACGACCTGCAATTCATCATCTTCGAGGGTGGTAGAAATGTAGTGAAGTAAAAATTTGAAACAGAATTGAAACAGAATTTGAGGAAAACTAATTTTCAGGGCTGTGAGAACAAACCAGTGGACTGGTGGGCGAGGAGTTGTTGTGGGGGGGGGGGGTCTGGACAATGCCATGCTAATTCTACAAATGGACCTTGAGCTTCAATCTGGCCAGAAGTTGTATAATGAGCTAGGAAATTTAAATGTTCAAATTATAACATAATTCTTTCAGCACACAGATCGAAACGTTGAACTCAAAGACTAAACACCTATTGATGCTTCGACCAATCATAGTCTGAAGACGGGTCCCTACTCGAAACGTCACCCATTCCTTCCATCCAGAGATGCTGCCCGTCCACCTGAGTTACTCCAGCATTTAGTGTCTCTAGAGTTTACAGCATGGAAACAGACCCTTTGGCAGATTCTGACCGATCTCTTGTGTATATTGTTAGTTACTGTTTTATTCCCAGATTTTTCCAAATACTCTGGTGGTGTGAACAAAGACCGGTCTTAGGGTCACAGAGTCATACGGCGTGGAAACAGGCCCTTCGGCCCAACTTGCCCACGTCAACCAACATGCCCCATCTACACTAGTCCCGTCTGCCCATGCTTGGCCTATGACCCTCTAAACCTACGCTATCCACGTTCATAATTTATAGGAGCAGAATTTGGCCATTTGGCCCATCAAGTCTACTCCGCCATTCAATCATGGCTGATCTATCTGTCTTTCCCGCTCAACCCCATTCTCCTGCCTTCTACCCATAACCCCTGACACCCAACAGCCAAAAACTAAAATTTGATTGCAGCGATGAAAGTTATGAATGTAGTTGTTAATATAAGCTCTTCTTTAATGCATTGTCATAATCTGCAGCGAAATAGCACATTTGTGAAGAATTTGTACTATTGGGAACTAAATCCAGGCTTCTTTCTTCGTAGAAAAAGAGAGATGCGACTGTGGATATTTGGCACAGCAAGAAAACTTGAAAGTGGTGATCACCATTATGTCTATTATCTTTATCCTTTTGATAATAGCAAATATTGTCATCATCATCATTCTGTTTTCAAAAGCAAAGAAGACATGGTAAGCAATTGATGACATTGCAAATGCTGATAGTTGATTCCAAATGATTCCCAATTATGATAGTTCCAAATGCAATTTACTTTCAACAGAACTTTAAAATGCTGGAATCTCCAAACTAGTTTTCAAAGGAATCTTTGGGACTTTGGGACTTGTAGTTTAGTTTAGTTTAGAGATACAGCGCGGAAGCAACGACCAAGAAAGCAAGGCCTCTACTTCCTTAGAAGGCTTAGGAAGTTCCACATGTCCCCTACAACTCTCACCAACTTCTACAGATGCGCCGTAGATAGCATTTTATCGGGATGCATCACAGCTCCATCTAAGACCGCAAGAAATTGCAGCAAATTGTGGACGCCGCCCAGACCATCACACAAACCAATTTCCCTACTATTGACTCCACTTATACCTCACGCTGGCCAGCAGCATAATCAAGGACGAGGCGCATCCCGGACACTCTCTCTTCTCCCCATCTGGCAAAAGGTACAGAAGTGTGAAAACACACACCACCAGATTCGAGGACCAATCAATCAATCAACCTTTATTGTCATCTTGCAAGCAACAGTTGTACAGTGCAAAATGAAAAGACGTTTCCCAGGGAATACCGGAGCATCGCACATGAAATTTAAAACATTTCACACATAATAACACTAAAAACAATCCAGTCCCTGATGGAACAGTATAAATAGTTAAAAGCAGGTAAAACAACAACGTTAAAATACAGTAAAACCAATCATAAAAATGTCCGGGGCAGCTGATTTGAGTGGCCAGTGCCAGTTATTAAAGTGTCCGTGCCAAGCCGCAGAATCAGGTGACTGTGAGTACAGAGTGACTGTTTAGCAGCCTCACAGCCTGTGGCAGGAAGCTGTTTAGCAGTCTTGTAGTCCGGGCTTTGATGCTGCGATATCTCTTGCCTGATGGCAGGAGATCCAGGTGTATGTGGAGGGGGTGCAGTTTGTCCTTAGCAATTCTCTGAGCTTTTTTCAGACAGCGGCTCTGGAACAGTTCTTGTACCGAGGGTAGGGAGACGCCAATGATCCTCTCTGCTCCCCTCACTACCCTCTGCAGAGCCTTCCTGTCCGAGCAGTTGCAGGTGGAGTACCACGTATTTATGCAGTACGTGAGTACAGACTCCACCGTACCCCTGTAGAAAGTGCTGAGGATGTTGGTGGGGAGTGAGGCCTGTTTTAGTTTCCTCAGGAAGTGCAGTCGCTGATGGGCCCGTTTGACGGTCCCAGCGGTGTTCCTGGACCAGGTGAGACTGTCTGTAATTTGCACACCGAGGAACTTTATGCTCTCCACTCTCTCCACTGTGGTGCCACTGATGTTGAGGGGTGTATGCTTTGGCTGCGCCCTCCTGAAGTCGACAACCATCTCCTTTGTTTTGTCGACATTTAATTCTAGATTATTTTTGCCGCACCAGTCCACTAGTTGTTTTACTTCCTCCCTGTGCATTGATTCGTCATCTCCGCTGATGAGTCCCGCCACTGTTGTGTCATCCGCGAAGACAGTTTCTTCCCAGCTGCTATCAGGCAACTGAATCATCCTACCACAACTAGAGAGCAGTGCTGAACTACTATCTACGTCTTTGATGAGCCTCAGATTATCCTTGATCGAACTTTGCTGTCTTTACCTTGCACTAAACATTATTCCCTTATCATGTATCTGTACACCGTGAATGGCTCGATTGTAATCATGTATTGTCTTTCTGCTGACTGGATAGCACGCAACAAAAGCATTTCACTGTACCTCGGTAGTCGTGACAATAAACTAGACTGAAACTGAAACACACACATACAATAAAATATCAACAGATTTCCAACAAAGACTAAAATATATCGGTGAAAGAGATGAACGGAAGTACTGGGTATTTAGAAAAAAAAGACTTAAATGATAAGATTCTCGCAAATTATTCATTTAAGGTGAATTAAAGAGAATGTATTGGTTACGTATAGCAATTCACAGGCTTGAATTATCCATCAGAAGACAGCTTTTTAAGTTAGCTGTAAAATTTAAGTTCAGTTAATTAAAAAATCTAATGATGATCTTAAGAATGTTCTAATGATGATCTAATGAAGAACACAGAAACCAGACCATTTCTCTCTGACGAGAGATGATGCCTGACCTGCTGAGTCTTTCCAACATCTATCAGATTTTCAGAATCTGCAGTTTTTTAAATTTCATATACAGTTTTTTAGGTTTTGATTTATTATTGTCACCTGTACCGAGGTACAGTGAAAATACTTGATTGTATTATGTACTATACATAACTCAAGTACATAAGG
The DNA here is from genome assembly GCF_010909765.2 of Amblyraja radiata. Classification (NCBI taxonomy): domain Eukaryota; kingdom Metazoa; phylum Chordata; class Chondrichthyes; order Rajiformes; family Rajidae; genus Amblyraja; species Amblyraja radiata. The sequence continues at coordinate 5,741,318 of NC_045987.1, read as the reverse complement.
TCATAAGTGATAGGAGTAGAATTAGGCCATTCAGCCCATCAATTCTACTCCACCATTCAACCATGGCTGATCTATCGCTCCCTCCTAACCCCATTCTCCTGCCTTCTCCCCATAATCTTTGACGCCCGTACTAATCAAGAATCTATCCATCTCTGCCTTAAAAATATCCACTGGCTTGGCCTCCACAGCCGTCTGGGCAAAGAATTCCACAGATTCACCACCCTCTGACTAAAGATATTTCTCCTCATCTCCTTTAATTCTGAGGCTATGACCTCTAGTCCTAGACTCTCCCATTAGTGGAAACATCCTCTCCACATCCACTCCACTGTTTCAATGAGGTCCCCCCTCATCTAAACTCCAGTGAGTACAGGCCCAGTGCCGACAAACGCTCATCATAGGTTAACCTACTCATTCCTGGGATCATTCTTGTAAACCTCCTCTGGACCCTCTCCAGAGCCAGCACATCCTTCCTCAGAATTGTTCACAATATTCCAAATGCGGCCTTACCAGCACCTTAAAGAGCCTCAGCATTACATCCCTGTTTTTTATACAAGCCCTCTTGAAATAAATGCTAGCATTACAATCCTGAGTTCATTCTAACTCAACGGCAATACAGATCAAAACATCAAACATGTTTAAGAAGGAACTGCAGGCGCTGGTTTAAACTGAAGATAGGTACAAAAAGCTGGAGTGACTCAGCGGGACATGCGGCATCTCTGGAGAGAAGGAATGGGTGACGTTTCGGGTCGAGACACTTCCGAAACGTCACCCATTCCTTCTTTCCGGAGATGCTGCCAGTCCCGCTGAGTTAACCCATAAAACATCTCCAGTTCAATTATTTAAACACTGTTCCACTGGCTCCTGAGATTACAGAGTGGAATTTATTCCTTGCTGTTTATGATGCTTAAGTGTCTTTTTATTGCTAAATTTTGACTTGCTGGATCTGTTGAGAATCTGTACCATTTAACATGGTGGGTGTGCCACACAGCAAGATGGCTTCCTTATGGTGGACCTTATAGGATGCCATCTCAGTGTTTATACTTAATTGATATGATAGCACATATTCTTTGACTAATACACCATCGTGAACATGTCTTTGTAACATGTCTTTGTCTGAAGAAGGGTTTCGGCCCGAAACGTTGCCTTTTTCCTTCGCTCCATAGGTGCTGCTGCACCCGCTGAGTTTCTCCAGCTTTTTTGTGTACCATGTCTTTGTAACACACAGGTTTGAGAGTCTCATGTAATTTTCGAAACACATGGTTTTCAAGAGTAATTAGTGGTTTATTGGGAACGATATTGGTCGAGTGTAAAAGGAAGCGGGCATAATATTTTCTTTTACAATGCCAACTCCGGTCAATTTCATCCCTATATTTTTCATGGAATTTCCGAGAGAATTCCCCAAAACTAATATTCTTAGAACCGCAACTTGTTTTGATTTAGTCACTGAACCAGTCGAGGTTGCATGACCTATTCGAATACTTCGGTATTAATGCTTTATTGTAACAATTTATTTATGTAACAATTATAATCAATTTATAAGCAGAGTTGGCACCTTAAAACTGAACACTCTTGACAAAATTTCTGCTTTGACTGCAAATGGTGCTCAACTGGATCAGCAGAGCAAAATGCATTTCATCTAAAGTTTCTCCTCTGTTGGGTATCTGCCATGGATTGATTTCATCAGCTAGTAGCTTAAACTGTTTTATTTTGTAGTGGATGCGAAATACTGTAGTGTCATAGCGTCAAACAGACTCGTTAGCCCATCTCATTTTGAACGATGATCACGTGCCCACGAACAGATATCATATTTTCCCCTCCTACCTTCATCAACTATCCACGAGCCATTTCCTCCTCATCCCCAATTCTTTGAAGGAAACATGAGGGGCACAAGCTTTAAAGGAGATGTGCGGGGCAAGTTTTTCTTTGCACAGAGAGTGATGGGTGCCTTGACCGTGCTGCCAGGGGTGGTGGTGGAGGCAGATGCAATATTGGTGGTTTTTAAGAAGCTTTTAAACACCTTTGATTAGGCTTTGATTAGCACAGGTGTCAGAGGTTGTGGGGAGAAGGCAGGAAAATGGGGTTTGGAGGGAGAGATCGACCAGCCATGATTGAATGGCGGAGTAGACGATACTTCTGCTCCTATCACTTATGAACTTGTGAGACATGCACAAGGATATGTGGAGAACGAAGGGATATGAATTTTGTGCAGTCAGATGAGATTAGTTTATCTTGGCATCATGTTCGACATTAGGCATTGTGGGCCAAAGGAAATATTCCTGATCTGTACTGTTGAACAGAGATGCTGCCTGACTCGCTGAGTTATCCAGCATTAAATTTTTTGCTCACAATTCCAACATCTGCAGTTCCTTGAGTCTACCAACCAGACTGTTCTTTGTCCTACAATCCACCAGTATTTCGGAAGCCTTCTACATTGCTGTTAAGACTTGATGAATTCAGGACAGTGGGAGGAAGTCCAATAACTTTAGCTGAGGCTTCCTCGGGGGGGGAAGGTGCATTATTTATCAAACAGCAGGGTTCAATAGTTATAAAACTAAGATAGTTATAAGATAAGAAAAAACTTTTCACCCAGAGAGTTGTGAATTTGTGGAATTCACTGCCACATAAGGCAGTGGAGGCCAATTCACTGGATGAATTTAAAAGAGGGTTCGATAGAGCTCTAGGGGCTAGTAGAATCCAGGGATATGGGGAGAAGGCAGGCAAGGGTTACTGATTGTGGATGATCAGCCATGACCACAATGAATGGTAGTGCAGGCTCGAAGGGCCAAATGGCCTCCTCTTGCACCTATTTTCAATGTTTCTATGAAGGAACTGGATTCCTCGCAGTTAAGAGGGTGTCAGGAGTTATTACATCTGAGTGTCTCATTTTAAATCCATTCACAAGGTTTGAAATTTTCATGAGTTTTTGCTCGCAGATTATTGCATAAAAGACTGATTTTTCTCCCATATTAATGGCCTCCAAAGGTTTGTGTTTCTTCAAGAGATCACTTGCTAGAGAACTCTCGTACCATTGACTGAACTTTTTTCTTTCTGGGTGGGGGATTTCTATAAGTTGGCGTCGTGTTCAAAGTATAAAGATGACAAACGGTGTGGTTTGCCTTTGGTATAACCATATAAGGCATTTGTATAAAAAACACATCAAACTATTTATATATCCCTGTTAAAATGGCAAAGGAATTTGAAACAATTAAGCATTTCTGAACATAATAAAGGCATCATTGAGTTTAACTTCTAGGAGGGAGAATCTTGAATCACCAGCATTTTATTTTGATCACTATTAATAACAGCAGTTCAAATCGTGGACCATTTTTCAGATCCACTGAACATTAATTTCCACAGAATGGATTTATCAAGAAAAGCGTTCTTAAATCGGCTTATTTTGATCATGTAATCCCATTATGAGTGATATTTGGATAAAATTAGGCCACAGGATAAGACAGACACAAGTAAATTTGAGACTCATGAGACCATGGAGAAGAAAGTGCTCACATTATTTTCTGACACTGGGCCTGCAATGAACCATGATGATACGGGGAAATATATTAGTGGAAGATTAAATTGATCGCGCAATAATGGACTACATTTTGCGGTTTCATCTTTTTTAATGGCACGTCATTGAGAATTATTGGCTAAACTGAACAGTGGAGATGAAAGGTATTACATGAATTGAACGGGGAGTTGAGTTTGGCTTCAGTCATTGCAGTGGGGGACGATGGACTGCAGATGCTGGAAATCTGAAATAAAGACAGAAAAAAATGGAAACACTCAGCAGGTCGGGAAACATTCGTGGAGAGAGAACCGGAGTTAATATATCAAGTTTGGGACCCTTCATCAGAACTGGAAAAGTGATAAAACAAGTTGCTTTTCAGCAGAAGAGTTGGGGAAGGGTTGGGCTGAACAAACACATTTGTTAGACTTAAGGGCCTGTCCCATTTGGGCGTCATTTGCGCGTCACGAACATCCCAAAATCATGGGGCGCCGCGCGCAACCGCGCGTCACTGCCTACGTCATCACACACCATGCGCGCGTAATGTGTGTGATGCATGCATCACGTGCGCGTCATGACACGTGCGTCGTGACGCGTAAATGATGTCGCGTAAATGACGCGCAAATGACGCCCAAGTGGGAGAGTCCCTTAAGACCCAATGGATTAGTGAGAGCGGTTGAATTGGTGGCTGTAAAGGGCCTGTCCCACTTGCCCGATTTTTTTCACCGACTTGCCGGCACCCGTCATAGTCGCAGCAGGTCGCCGAAAATGTTCAACATGTTGAAAATCCAGCGGCGACCAGAAAAAGGTACGACTCTTTGGGTGACTACTCACGACCATACAGGCATCACCCAGTCTGAAGAAGATTCTCAACCCAAAACGTCACCCTTTCCTTCTCTCCAGAGATGCTGCCTGTCCCGCTGAGTTACTCCAGCATTTTGTGTCTATTTAAAGAAAGTTACTCAAAGATGGAAAGTTCAATATCATGTCTGGAAGGCCTCAATCGCTCATTCTTTCCGCAGATGCTGAATACAGCTGGGTGCATGGGATGGAGTACAGCATTCTGAGTCTCACATTATATAGTCTCACAGCGTGGAAACAGGCCCTTCAGCCCAGCTTGCGCACACCAACTAACATGCCCCATCGACACTAGTCACACCTGCTTGCGTTTGGCCCATATCCCTGCTAAACCTATCCTACCCATGTACCTGTTCAAATGTTTTTTTAAACATTGTGATAGTGTTGGCAGCCGAGGTAAAAAAAATCATCTTTTCAACGATCGCCCTAATTGCCTTTCAAGATATTAAATACTTATCTGCTTAAGAAATAGGTTGAGCTATTTTCATATATGAATGCATGAAATGGAAGCTCAGAGAGAGAATAATAAAGTAGATTAAGGGGAGTACGTAATCAAGAATCGAATCGTTATTTATAAGATTGGTGCAGTTGTCTTGAGGATCATCGTGAAGATGCCAGTCACCTTGTCCATTCCATATTCCCTCTTTGAGTTTCCTCAGGTTCCCCAGCTTTACCCACTTAGATGGTTCTGGCTTAAACATGCAGCTGAGGTCAGTGACCCTGTTAAAAAGGACAGGCAGCATCACTGTAATGGGTAACGTTTCGGGTCGAGACCCTTCTTCAGATTTAACTGGAACTGCCATGTGAAGCACAAGGGAAAATGCTGTTCCACTGACTCCATTTAAACTTCACGCTGCCTTGGCAAGGCCCTCAGCATAATGAAGGATCAGTCTCACCCTGGTCACTCCTTCTTCTCCCCTCTCCCCTCTCCCATCAGGCAAGAGATACCGATGTGTGGAAACACACACCTCCAGATTCAGGGACAGTTTCTTCCCAGCTGTTATCAGGCAACTGAACCATCCTATCAATAACTAGAGAGCGGTCCTAAACTACGATCTAGCTCACTGGAGACCCTTGGACTATCTTTAATCAGACTTTACTGGACTTTACCTTGCACAACACGCTATTCCCTTTATCATGCATCTGTACACTGGGGATGGCTCGATTGTAATCATGCATAGTCTTTCCACTGACTGGTTAGCACCCAACAAAAGCTTTTCTCTGTACCTCTGTACACGTGACAATAAACTAAACTAAACTAAAATGATGAGTGACAGTATCGTTCATTGTTTATTTAAGATAGCTTCAATGCTTTTGCTTAGTAGCTTGTTTGTGAAAAATCTATATACTTTAATGATATCTTTATTTGTCGACAGTCAGGATAGGATTATGTTTAGCATGTGCAAGGATAGTAAAGCTGGGGAAGTGAGGAACTCCTAGATTTACAGCCATAGCCTCATCTATTATGTCATGTTTTCTCACTTCAAATAGATATTTGGAATTGGTATCCATTGTATTTGATGAAGGTGCATAATCAAAGATGATATTACTTCATGAATATTAATATTTCTAAACGGGCATAACACTCAATAGACTTTAATTGACAATGAATGCTGAACTGATCACTTTGCTTTTCAGGTAAAGCACAAGAGTGAACATTGTCCTGGAGCTGCATTTGATCGAAGAGAGAGAACTGAATTTGTATTTTTCAAAATAAACTTAACTTTACATTGCCATCTATGCGCAAGTGCTGTATCTGCAGTGGTGACTGCCACATACTAATAATCAGGAGGGGTGATGTTTTGTGATGCCAGAACCAACTCTTAAGGTGGACCTAACTCAACGAAACACCAGTGAAGGGAGGTGCCCACTGGATAACCCCAATGATAGACTTGCATCTACACGATTAGTTTTTTTTAAAGAGTTAGTTAATATATAGCTAGCTGTTTTTTTCACATAGTTATTTATTGAAAGTTGATATATTTAGTTAGATAGTTAGATAATACTTTGGCGTTGGGCTTGGTTTTCTTAGTTGAGCGCTCATCCTGGAGTTAAAAACACAAGTACTTTGTGTTTTAATTGTAATTTAGGGTTGGAATGGACCACTACCCATGGCGATTATCTTCATTTCTGAAGTACTTGTACATACATAACCTTGCGTTTCACATGGAAGCTCCAGTTAAGTCTGAAGAAGGGTCTCGACCCGAAACGTTACCCATTACTTCTCTCCAGAGATGCTGCCTGTCCCGCTGAGTCACTCCAGCATTTCACATCTGTCTAAGAGATATCCAAAATATTCAACTTCCATAGTCAATGCACTGACTGATGTCGGCCAATGTACTGAAAGCCTTTTTGACCACCCTCTCTACCCTGACGTCACTTGCAGGAAAATATGTGGAACATAGATGGTAGAGCAATTCAACACAGGAATAGGCCTTTTGGTCCACAATACGTGCCAAACATGATGCCAAGTTAAACTGATCTCATCTGCCTGTAAATGGTCCATATCCATCAATTCCCTGCACTTCCATGTGCCTGTCAAAAAGTTTCTTAAATGCCACAACTGTATCTGCCTCCACCACCAACCCTGGCAATGTGTTCCAGGCCCCCCACAATAAAAACATATCTGGAGTAACTCAGCGGGACAGGCAGCATCTCTGGAGAGCAGGACACCTCCATTAAACTTTCCCCCTTTCACCCTATATGTATGTCCTCCAGTGTCAGTATTTCCAACACTGGAGGACATACAGGGTGTAAGGGGGAAATATTCCCTTTTCAATCAAAAGGTTCTGACTGTCTACACTATCTATGCCTCCCATCATTTTATATATTTCTATCAAGTTTCCCTTCAACCTCCGATGCTCCAGAGAAAACAATCCAAGTCTATCCAACCTCTCCCTGTAGCTGAAACCGTCTAATCCAGACAGCATTCGGGTAAACCTCCTCTGCACCCTCTCCAAAGCCTACACATATTTCCTGTAATGGGGCAACCAGAACCCCATGTACCTGTTCTCCTAGATTCCTCTGATCAACAACACTGCCCAACACCAGAGAGCAGTGCTGAACTACTATCTACCTCATTGGTGACCCTCGGACTATCCTTGATCGGACTTTACCTTGCACCAAACGTTATCCCCTCATCATGTATCTGTACACTGTAAATGACTCGATAGTAGCCATGTATTGTCTTTCTGCTGACTGGCTAGCACGCAACAAAAGCTTTTCACGGTACCTCAGTACACGTGTCAATAAACTAAACTGGTGTTCATCGAAATCACTTCTTGTGCTCATGTTCTATATTCAGCCACAAGTCCTTTCAGAGCAAAGAGAATAATGAAAACCATTCCATTTTCTCACAGAAACAAGATAAATCCACAACTAATAAAATTACTAACGACATTCATGAATTACCTAGATTATGAGTATTGATTGTGGAAACATTCTCGAGCTGCTTTATTTCAGTATTTGGCCAGTACGACGAGCTATTTTGGGATAGATTTTGTCTTTTAGCACAATGTAAGTGACAGTATGTCAATAGTCTATTCTACATTTCTCCTGATTTTTACTTCTATATATAGTTAGTACTTCCATTCATTTTAATCCTCTTGATGATAGACTGTTCAGTCCAAAACATAAATCTTCAAATCCCATTTCACATAAGGAAAGCATCAGCAGATCGATAAAATTGGATTACCATAATTTTAAAATCAGTTACTTTTATTAATGTTTTAAGAGGTTACAAGTCTAATAAAATAATGGAATTTATTGGATGACAGTAAAATGAATTGAGAGACCTTTCATCAAACAAGTTTTGTTGCTCTTAAGCGATACATCAAAATATGTATATTGTTTATATGTCCGTGAAGGATCATTATTTATGGATGTTTCCTAATAAGACGCGAAAATATCTTTGAGACCTTCCAGCAGAGTAATAAATAGATAACATAAAGGCCTGTCCCACGAGCATGCGACTGCATGCGGCAAGCGCGACCAAACCGGAAACGGGGGCTGCGCGGAGGTCGAGTGCGTGACGTGAAGTTCGAACGAAGTCCGTGGGAAGTTTGCGCGTGATGTACGGCATCAAGACGTGCGTACGGCGTTGATACGCTGCGTATGCCCGTCGAGGCGGTGTGTACGTCGTTAAGGCGGCTGCGGGCCGGCAGGCCGTTGCCGCGCGGAATTTTTGAACACGGTCAGTTTTTCGGAGCCCCGCGCGATGTCGGGACCAGCTCCGCACAACTCCATACGGCTCCGGCGATCGAAGTGGGACCGGCCCCGCAAGGCCGTACGGCTCAAGCAACCACGTTAGGTTGCGCTTGCCGCATGGAGTCGCCTACTCGTGGGACAGGCCCTTTACACCTTCTGAAATAATTATGCTTTTTAATCAAAGACCTTGAATGATTAACATTTATGAGAGGCTCACCTGAATTAATGTCTTCAAATGTAAAGACCAACTGACCTGTCCAGATCTGAGCCAGGTCAGACCACTCCCTCGTCTCCCCTCTCCCATCAGACAAAAGGTATAGAAATGTGAGAAGTCACACCTCTAGATTCAGGGACAGTTTCTTCCCAGCTGCTATCAGGCAACTGAATCACCCCACCATGACCACTGAACTACTATCTACCTCTTTGGTGACCCTCCCCCCCCCGGGGTGGGAGATTGCAACCTGCACGTGGTCCGCCCTGTTTCAACAAATGCAATCAACCCGGCGTGCACAATCAAATAGAACAAGTTGTCCGACAACTTTAGGCTGTGCACGCCATACGCAAGAAGAAGAAGTGACCCCCGGATTATCCTTGATCGGACTTTGCTGGCTTTACCTTGCACTAAACGTTATTCCCTTATCATGTATCTATACACTGTAAATGGCTCGATTGTAATCATGTATTGTCTTTCCGCTGACTGGTTAGCATGCAACAAAAGCTTTTCACTGTACCTCTGCACACGTGACAATAAACTAAACTGAACGAAACTAAACTGAACCTGTTGCTTCTCTTAACATGTGTAGAGACTTAGTTTAGATCTTGAACGCAACTAAATAGAAAGCCTGTATACAATCTCAGGTGGGGTTCGTTCCTTTTTACCTAAACACTAAGCCTCCAGAAAGCCACGCCCTACTTTAATCTCTTGTTGTATTCTCTGTCTTCCCAGAGTTTTCATTGATGGACGTCTGTGTTTTCAAACCTCTGTACCTCTTAGCCTGATGGCTAGGATCTGTTGAGATTTCTGGGGCATATTCACAGGAGAGTCCCAGTTTATAGAGCTGGCACAGGCTTAGCTGCTAGTGATTCCTAGCGCCCTTCAGGCAGAGACTGTGGAATCTCATGTGATTCATCAACGGAATCCACCAGGGCAGCATGGACTCCTGCAGACTTCCCAGTCTTAAACCTGGCCAAAACCCAGCAAGTCTCTGCAAACGAATGGGAAAGGGGCCATCAGGAGAAAGGTGAGAGTTTAGTTTCATTATGTGCTTATTTTCAATATCCTAACATTATTCAAATACGTGTGTTTTTATTGCAACATGCTAATAAAAAGCTTTATATAATAATTTAAAAAAAAATAGTTTCCAAGTGTTGCTGAATGTTTGCAAATATCAACAGAATTCACAAACGCTCAAAGCTCCGTGAATTCTTCCAACTTTGGCATTCCTTGCACCAGAGAACGGGAGAGGGCAGATTAGGGTTCACCGGCTATCAAAACCGTTCAACATGTGCGGTGAAATAACTTGCCCTGAGATGCAAGGCTCTGCAGGTGCTGGTATCTTTGAGCAAAACAAACTGCTGGAGGAACTCGGTGGGTTAGGCAGTTAGGCTTAAAGGGTTGGACAGGCTAGATGCAGGAAGATTATTCCCGATGTTGGGGAAGTCCAGAACTAGGGGGGTCACAGTTTAAGGATAAGAGGGAAATCTTTTAGGACCGAGATGAGAAAATCATTTTTTACACAGAGTGGTGAATTTGTGGAATTCTCTGCCACAGAAGGTAGTTGAGGCCAGTTCGTTGGCTATATTTAAGAGGGAGTTAGATGTGGCCCTTGTGGCTAAAGGGATCAGGGGGTATGGAGAGAAGGCAGGGATGGGAGACTGAGTTGGATGATCAGCCATGATCATATTGAATGGCGGTGCAGGCTCGAAGGGCCGAATGGCCTACTCCTGCACCTATTTTCTATGTTTTCATGTTTCTATCTGTGGAGTGAATGGATAGATGATTTCTGGGTCGGGACCCTTCTGCAGACTTGTCCTCATTTAGACCCTGCACTGCGATTCATACATGCCCAAGTACTGACAGCCAGACTCACACTCTGAGACAGTGTGTGCAAGTGGCATGGAACCAATGAATAATCAGACATAGCCACGGTCTGATGAAGGATCTCAACCCGAAACGTTACCTCTCCATGTTCTCCAAAGGTGCTGCCAGTCCTGCTGAGTTACTCCTACACTTTATGTCCTTTTGTGCATTAATCAACATTTTGACTGCTCCACTGCAAAAAGGTACCCTATGGGCCAGTCCCACTTAGGCGATTTTTTTAGGCAACTACAGTCGATTAGTTTGTCGCCACATGTTCGCCGGTGGTCACCGGGAGTAGTCTCCTCAGTCGTGCAAAAAGTCGTAGCGTTGTTCTGGTTGCTGTTAAATTTTCAACATGTTGAAACATTTTTGGAGGCAGTGGGTTAGAAGCTTGACTTCTCCTGACGTAGGTGTTGTCGTAGGTTTTAACCAGGATGACGTAGGTTGTCGCCGGTTTTTCGGCGACCTGTTACGACTGTGACAGTCGCCGGCAGTTGCCTAAAAAATCGCCAAGTGGGACAGGCCCTTTACTCTTTAAACTATGCCTACTTTGAAGAAGGTCCTCCCTCTCTCCGACAGGTGTTCTGTGAGACCCTCTCTCACTGTTCCGCCTGCTCCATCTTCTGACCCGGACTCGCTACCACAGCCGCATGTGTTTCCTCAAAACATGGCCTGTGCCCTCTATGACTATAAGACGGGTCTCCACCCGAAACATCACCTATCCATATCCTCCAGAGATGCTGTATGTAGGAAGGAACTGCAGATGCTAGTTTACACAAAACACTGGAGTAACTCAGCGGGACAGGCAGCATCTCTGGAGAGAAGGAATGGTGATGTTCCGGGTCCTCTGAAGAAGCGTCTCGACCCGAGACGTCACCCACTCCTTCTCTCCCGAGATGCTGCCTGTCCCGGTGAGTTACTCCAGCATTTTGTGTCTTTCGCCGGAGATGCTGCCTGAGCTGCTGAGTTATTCCAGCACTTTGTGTCCTTTTGTGTATTAAGCAGCGACTTGCAGTTCCTTGTTTCTACATAATAATCACATTTGATTTGCTTGTGAGAGCTCATGATGCACAAAATGGCGGTATTGTTCCCCGTAAATTGACCATGCTTCAAAAATATTACATTGATTGAAGCAAGGAAGAGATAAGACTTTTTTTACCTTCCATTACAGTGAGGCGGTGCTTGGAGGAGAGTCACTGTGATAGATGTTTATGTTAAATTTATCTAATTTATGTTAAATTTATATAATTGTATGTTGTGTTTGCTTTTTATTGTTATGACCATATGGTAACGACATTTCGTACAAGTTTTTTTGAATGAGAAATAAATTCAATTTCATTCATCTTGCTGCATGGCTTCATAGATAGTTTCTGGACAGCTGACCATTTTTTCCTTCTTTCTTTGATTCCTCCCAAGTATGGAAGCCATGACAGCTTACGAAATTACTACCAATACACACTCCATTTACAACATTTACAATCTCACCTCATACTAGGTGACAGTGGTGACATTACTCATTGAGTACCATGAGTTAGAAATGTGTTCTGGAACCCTAACTTAGCAGCTAAAACAATTTGAATGTCATGCAAGTCAAGGTATTAAAGTCTAGAGAATGAGCTTTACTAAAGCTGGAGTTTAGTTTGGTTTGGAGATACAGTGCAGAAACCAGGCCCTTCGGCCCACTGCGTCCATGCCGACCAGCGATCCCCGCACACTAAAGCCCCTGTCCCACTTAGGAGACCTAAACAGCAACCTCTGGTAACCTCGCCCCCTGCCACCCAAAAAAAAAATCAAGGTCGAGGTGACCTGCAACCTCCTACCACCTCCCACGCACATGTTGAAAACCTTCCTCGACTATGAAGAAAACCGGCTTCGACTAGACCAGCGACTAAAAAATGATCGATTTTTAAAACGGCAACCTATTTATAGTCAAGGCCAGTTTTAAACATGTTGAACAAATATCAGCGACCTAGATGAAGCCTCGACCACGCGGAAACCACTTTCGACCATTAGGGAGAGTGACCAAAACCTCCGGTGACCTCATGGAAACCTTGCGTGGCTGGCAAGGTCACCAGAGGTTGCTGTTTAGGTCTCCTAAGTGGGACAGGGGCTTAGCACTCTCCTACACACTTGCGGCAATTTACCATTTTACCGAGGCCGATTAACTGACAAATCTGTACGTCTTTGGAGTGTGGGAAGAAACTGGAGGACCGGTGAAAAGCCACATATGTCACGGGGAGACATGTACAAACTCTTTGGCACTGTAAGGCAGCAATTCTACCGCTGCGCCACCGTAAATTCTCATATAGAAAGAAAAGTTTATCATTCTCATTATAAAGAAAAGGCTCGAAAATTGAGCTTTTGAATAGATAGACAGTCAGAACCTTAGTCCCAGGTGAAAATGAACTGCTGTCCTGATATAGGGTTTGTGCAAGTTACAATGCTCTCACTTTCCCCTTTATATAGGGTTTTAGGCATTTTCTTTTTTATTTCTAGAGTAGTATATGTTTTTATAGATTATGTGTCTTCTGTGTGTCTTTTTAATTTTTAATTTGACTTGACTTGACTCTTTGAATAACCGCACAAGAGTTCCTATGTGTGTAAGCACAAATGGCAAATAAAGTTTTTGACCTTTGACCTAAAAAATGTCAAAGACTAGAAGGTGAGTGGGGCAATGTTTAAAGTTACACAAAGAGAGGGGGGTGCCTGTAACTTGTTCACAGGGGTGTTAGTGGAGCTGGATAGAGGTAGAGTCCAGGATCTGAGGTCACAGCCTCAGAATTACAAGACATTCCTTAAGGAAGGAGATGAGGAGGAATTTCTTTAGTCAGATGGTGGTGAATCTGTGGAATTCACTGCCACAGAAGGCTGTGGAGGCCTTCAATGGATATTTGTAAGGCAGAGATAGATAGATTCTTGATTAATATGGGTGTCAGGGGTTATGGGGAGAAGGCAGGAGATTGGGGTTAAGAGGGAGAGATAGATCAGCCATGATTGAATGGTGGAGTAGACTTGATGAGCTGAACGGCCTAATTCTGCTCTGATCACTTCTGCACTTATGATATGATGGTGGCATTTAAGAGGGTTTTAGATGGGCACACGGATACGCAGGGAATGGAAGGCGATGGATCATGTGTAGGCAGATGAGATTAGTTTATCTTAACATCATGTTTGGCACAGACATTGTGGGCCATAGGACCTGTTCCTATGCTGTAGTGTTCCATGTTCTACGTTCAAAGTTAAAATTGGATGAAGCTGCCAATAACGACCCACACATTTCTTTCGGAAGAGTGTTGTTTGAGAAAACTTTCCTATTGGCAAGCGCTGCTTTCAGTGCCTTTTTAATTTATTTTGGAATGATTGGACACTTTTTTTATGATTCCCCGATGAATCTGCAGCAGTCAACACATCTGGGAATCCTTCTAACATTTAGTTATTCTTCGGAGTGTGAACACAGTGGGTGGCGCGGTGGAGCAGCGGTAGACTTGCTGCCTTACAGCGCCAGAGAGTGTGTGGCCAGGATGGTGTGGGTCTTTGATGATACTGCCAGCCTTTTTGAGGCAGCGACTGCGATCAACCCTAAAGGGACGGAGTTTGTACGGTCTCCAAGTGGCCGCGTGGGCTTTCTCCGGGTGCTCTGGTTTTCTCCCACATCCCAACTTATGTACAGGTTTGTCGGTTAACTGACTTCGATAAAAATAGAAAATTGTCCCAAATGTGTGTAGAACAGTGCTAGTGTGCGGGGATCGCTGGTCAGTGCGGACTCGGTGGGCCGAAGGGCCTGTTTCATAGAAACATAGAAAATAGGTGCAGGAGTAGGCCATTCGGCCCTTCGAACCTGCACCACGATTCGATATGATTATGGCTGATCATCCAACTCAGTATCCCATCCCTGCCTTCTCTCCATACCCTCTGATCCCTTTAGCCACAAGAGCCACATCTAACTCCCTCTTAAATATAGCCAATGAACTGGCCTCAACTACCTTCTGTGGCAGAGAATTCCACAGATTCACCACTCTCTGTGTGAAAAATGTTTTTCTCATTTCTTCGATGTATCTCTAAACTAAACTATTACCGAGAAGATTGACTTGTTGTCCAGAGGGCAGTCAAGAGTCCTGGAACTCGAGTTAAATGTCAGCCAGACCAGGTAATAGTAGCAGATTACCTTCTCTGTAGGATGTTAGTCAACTAGTTTAGTTTAGTTTATTAGTTAAGTTTATTAGTGTCATGTGTACTGAGGTACAATGAAAAACTTTTTTGTTGCCTGCAGTTCCAGTCAGCGAACAGTCTATACATGATTATAATTCAAGCCGTCCACAGTGTACTGATACAGGATGAAGGAATACCGGATGCAAGATAAAGTCCCGTAAAATGAAGATCGTCCGAAGGTCTCCAATGAGGAAGATTGTAGATCAGGACTGCTCTCTAGTTGGTGAGAGGATGGTTCGGTTGCCTGATAACTGCTGGGAAGAAACTGCCCCTGAATTTGGAGGTAGACAAAAATGCTGGAGAAACTCATTGGGTGAGGCAGCATCTATGGAGCAAAGGAAATAGGCGACGTTTCGGGCTGAGACCCTTCTTCAGACTGCATTTGGAGGTGTGCATTTCCACACCACTTGCCTCTTGCCTGATGGGAGCGGGGAGAAGAGGGAGGGACTGGGTTGAGACTCGTCTGAGATGGGTTTTCATAAGAACCTGGAGATTACGTGGTAATGATTTTAAAGAATAGCCAAATTAGGACCTAAATTTTGAAATTCTCTCAGATGACCTGAAATTACATTTCACAGTTACCACAGATGGTTATGAATTTTGTGTACCAGTAATTCTGGGCCACCGTTCCAATAATGTAACCATTGAACCCGTGTACTGCAAATTAAAATGCTTCGCCTACATAAAGGGAGCAACTGGAATCAGAATGTAGACATTTTGAAAACCAATTAATCTATTGTTGGAAGATGGTCAAAGTACACCTGAGGAGATGCACCGAGTCCTTTCCATCCATAATGATAAAGTCACTTGTCAACGGATGAAATTGAAAGAAAGCAAAATGATCCTGAGAAGAACCAAGAGGTAGAAATTTTAGTTTAGTTTAGAGATAAACCTCTGTCCCACGGTACGAGTTCATTCAAGAGTTCTCCCCGAGTTTGCCTTGATTCGAACTCGGAGATTTACGATAATGGCCGCTCGTCGGTACTCGGAGCTCTCGTGGGCATTTTCTTCACGTGGGCAAAAATCTTTACGAGTCTTCCCGAGCTTACCTGCCGTTAGCGAGTCTTCCCGAGTACCTGCCATTAGCGTTATGAGCCGCTAAGAGACGTCCCCGAGCTCCGACGTACCCGCTACGTTCATTCTACGTGCTTACCACGAGTTTGATTTTTGTTAAACTCGGGAGAGCTCTTGAATGAACTCGTACAGTGGGACAGGGCCAATACAGCGCGGAAACAGGGCCTTCGGCCCACTGAGTCCGCATCGACCAGCGACCCCCGCACACTAACACCATCCTACACACACGAGGGACGATTTACATATATACCGAGCCAATTAACCTACAAACCTGTACGTCTTTGGAGTGTGGGAGGAAACCTAAGATCTCAGAGAAAACACATGTAGGTCACCAGTAGAACGTACCAACTCTGCACAGGCAGCACCCGTAGTTGGGATCGAACCCGGGTCTCTGGCGCTGGACAAGTGCTGTAAGGCAGCAACTCTACCGCTGCCGCCCTAAACCTTGGAGGGGAATGGAAGGTTTGAAACCGTGGAGTGTGAGGTTCAGGAGCTCGGTCCATAATTTTAACAAAGTTAACTTGAACCGAATGTTAAACTAGGTTCACTAAATTGAAATCCCGCCAGATAGTTCACACAGCAGTTGGAGAGCATGGCAGGCATCTGCAAGATCCATCTGTACATGTGAACTTAATTAGGTTGAATAGCCTTCATGAACCACATTTAAATTGGAAATATTTTTGTTTGAATAATCATACTTGTACACATGTAATACTACTATGTATTATTACCATGCACTATTAGTATGTACCGTGTACTGTTACAATGTTCTACTACTATATACTATTAGTACATAGCATTATGTTGATTCTGATATAAAATCACGGGAAGAATAGATCGGGTAGATGCACAAATTCTCTTGCCCAGAGTAGGGGAATCGATGACCAGAGGACATAGGTTAAAGGTGAAGGGGAAAAGATTTAATAGGAACCTGAGGGGTAACTTTTTCACACAAAGGGTGTGGAACAAGCTGCCAGAGGAAGTAGTTGAGGCGGGGACTATCCCAACGTTTAAGAAACAGTTAGACAGATGCATGGATAGGACAGGTTTGGAGGGATATGGACCAAATGCAGGCAGGTGGGACCAGTGTAGCTGGGACATGTTGGCTGGTGTGGGCAAGTTGGGCCTAAGGGCTGTATCACTCTGTGACTCTATGATGTTTGAATGAGTGGACTGGAAGGCAAACAGCAATGATCCATTAATCAAATGATATGAGCAAAGTTCATAGCTAAAATCCACTTAACAGCAATGCATCACATTATAACCTTGTTCAAAATATTGTAGTTTCCACAGAATATCCCTTGATTCTGTTAGTCCCAAGACTCTCTTGAATACATCCAGTGATTTGGCCTCCATTGCCTTCTGTGGCAGAGAGTGAGTCCGCCCATCACATGCCAAGTCTTGTCCCAGCCCTTCCCGCAACTCTCTTTCTCCCATCTACTCCGTTTTGCAAGAGTCCCGGCCCCAAACGTCATCTGCCCATCTCACTCCACAAATGTTGCCTGACCCACAGAGGACCTCCAGCGATCACGAGTGTTTCGATTCTCGCTCTCCTGTGGAACAACGCCCTCAAACGTCCTTGAGGTCCGTGAACAAGCCTTCATGCACTTACATCCTTCTGGAACATGCATAACTATTAGTCCTCTGCTAATTATCTAAGTAATTTCCAGATGAAATAACCTGATTTATGTTTCTGCAGATTGGAAAAAAAAAATCGCTGGCATTCTATGGCAAACAAGGAGACAAGAGAGGTTCCACTTTCCACAGCTTTACTGCGGCCATGCATATTTTCCTTAAATTATAATTAAAGACAACAGTGAGGAAATATAACTCAAAGTCATAGTATTTACATAACGATCCATTACAGATGATGGCAATCCTTGTCCAAGTAATGTGTGTTCCATCTGGATTGGATGCACCCAGCCAGAAAATACCAATTTAAAGTCACAACACAGCCTACAATGAAGCTCCAGCGAAGATATGATGGAGTTACGGAGCTAATGTTGAAATGCATCGGGGAGCTGTGGCACAAAATCACCTCCTTCCATGATTTGAATTCGGACAGATCTCCATTCCGTGGCTGCAGATTCTCATGAATCGGACATGTCACAAATCAATTATTTATTGTTGGGAGGGCTGTGTAAAATTGAAGGAGCTGGGGTTTCGTTCTCCTACTGTTCAGCTTATTGGACTAAGCAAAGCAGCACAGCACAGGAAGGCCATTGAAAGCCTCCAGGGCTACAGCCCAGCAAGAGTCTGCCAGTGAGTTCTTTGACCTGAGTAATACAAGACAAAAGGCAGGCTGTGGATACTGGCGAAGCCCTGCATCGAGTCAAACAGCGTGGAAACAGGCCCTTCGGCCCAACTTGCCCACACCAACCAACATATCCCATCTGCACTAGTCCCACCTGCCTGCATTTAGCCCGTATCCCTCTAGACCTGTCCAATCTATGTACCTGTCAAATTATTTCATAATCGTTACAATAGACCCTGCCTCAACTACCTCCTCTGAGTCTGAAGAAGGGTTTCGGCCCGATACGTCGCCTATTTCCTTCGCTCCATAGATGCTGCTGCACCCGCTGAGTTTCTCCAGCCATTTTGTGTACCTACCTCCTCTGGCAGCTCGTTCCATACACCCACCACCCTTTAGTGTGAAAACTTTACCCCGCAGATTCCTATTAAATCTTTCCCCCTTCACCTTAGACCTATGTCCTCTGGTTCTTGATTCCCCTACTCTGGGTGAGAGACTGTGGGTCTACCCAATCTATTCCTCTCATGATTTTATACACCTCTATAAGACCACCCCTCATTCTCCTGCCCTCCAAGGAATAGAGCCCCAGCCTACTCAAACACTCACAATAGCTCAGATCCTCGAGTCCTGGCAACATCCTCGTAAATCTTCAGTGTGCCCTCTGTGTCTGAAGGAGAAGTGGATAAAGTCTTCTTCGCTTGAATGTGGGTGACAACCTCAATTTTGCAGTAAGCTGCAAACGGTGAGATATGATGGATATTGGCATCAGAAGCCTAGAATAATTCTGAGGTAAGAAAGCTCAGAGAAATCTCCGTGAATAATGCCCCTGTCCCACTTAGGAAACCTGAACGGAAACCTCTGGAGACTTTGCGCCCCACCCAAGGTTTCCGTGCGGTTCCCGGAGGTTCCCGGAGGTTTTTGTCAGTCTCCCTACCTGCTTCCACTACCTGCAACCTCTGGCAACCACCTGCAACCTCCGGGAACCGCACGGAAACCTTGGGTGGGGCGCAAAGTCTCCAGAGGTTTCCGTTCAGGTGTCCTAAGTGGGACAGGGGCATAACTGCACAACCCCTCCCCCTTCTGTCATGGGGTAGACTGACTCCCCTTCCTCCCCCACCCCTCCCCAATCTTTGCACATCCCCCCATCATGGACTCGTCACTTTAATTTCATGTTTCATGGACCTTGTTGAGTTTTATGATTGTTGGTGGAACAATTTCCCTCCTGGCTAAATAAAGTTCTATCGTATCGCCTGGTATAGTATCGCATCGTATAGTATCATATCGTAAACCAGTCAGTCCAGTTACAGTTAATATTTCGGGAGGTTCACAGATTTCAGGAAGGATAAAGTATTAGGATTCCCTGTTTAAAAGTCTGACTGGCCTCCTGATTAAAAATTTATCTGTGTACGCTTCGTTGTCAACTCCCCCAGTTAACAATGATCTATTCGACATTTTCCTTGAACCTCGTCCCCTTTCATGTCTCATTTTCACGTGTCTCCCTCTCCCCGACTCTCAGTCTGAAAAAGGGTCCTGACCCGAAACGTCAGCCGTTTACTACAATCCAAAGATGTTGCCTGTTCCACTGAGTTACTCCAACATTTTGTGGCTAAAAGATAAGAACTATCAATTTAATGGATGAAGCAAATGTTTTTTTTAGAGTCTTGGAGTCATTTAGAGTGGAAATAAGCTTTTCGGCCCGACTTGCCCACACCGACCAACAATGTCCCAGCTACACTAGTCCCACCTGCCTGCGCTTGGTCCATATCCCTACAAACATGTCCTATCCATGGTACACAAAATTGCTGGGGAAACTCAGCGGGTGCAGCAGCATTTATGGAGCGAAGGAAATAGGCGACGTTTCGGGCCGAAACCCTTCTTCAGACCATCCATGTACCTGTCTAACTGTTTCGTAAATGTTGGGATAGTCCCAGCCTCAACTACCTTCTCTGGAAGCTTGTTCCACACACCCACGACCCTCTGTGTGAAAAGGTTACCCCTCGGATTCTTATTAAATCTTTTCCCCTTCAACTTGAACAACTAGTCCTCGATTCCCCTACTCTGGGCAAGAGAGGAAATGCAAGAAACCACTGTTCATTCCGCAGGGTTGTAAGCTGCCAAGGCAAAATATGAGGTGTTGTTCCTCCAATTTGCGTGTGGCCTCACTCTGACAGTGGATGAGGTCAGGACTAATTTCAGGACAGGAATCAGGACTGTCATTTATAAACTAATGAAGTGCCAAACAAGTCCTGGGGATCAACGTTGGCCTTTGGATGACTGTTGACATCAATTGGGAAAGTTTTACACTGGAAAAAATGTCTTCATTAGGGCTACCTTCAGCAACAGACTGGCTCCACCAAGATGCAGTACAGAACGCCACAGGAGATCCTTCTTCCCTGTGGCTCTCAAATGGTACAACTCCTCCCCCTTCTGTTTTGGGGTAGACTGACTCCCCCACCACCCCCCTCCCCCAATCTTTTCACATCCCCAATCCTTTCCACTTGTCACTTTGATTTCATGTTTCACGTATCTTGTGCTTTATGACTATGGGCAGATCAATTTCCCTCCTGGGATAAATAAAGTTCTATCGCATCATATAGTATCGTATCGCATCGTACCTTATAAACCTCATGCAGGTGAGTCAGGGATTGAATATGCAGCCAGGCATTGAGAACTACACGTTATATTGCTTTACTCTGGGCTGTGCAACTTTTTCAACGGCACAACCCAGTCTATGGCTTTACCTTGCACTAATAGTTATTCCCTTATGTATCTGTGCACTGTAAATGGCTCGATTGTAATCATGCATTGTCTTTCCGCTGACTGGTTAGCACTCAACAAAAGGCATAGATAGAGTGGTTGTGGAGAGGATGTTTCCACTGGTGGGAGAGTCTAGGACCAGAGGTCACAGCCTCAGAATTAAAGGGTGCTCTGTTAGAAAAGAGGGGAGGAGGAACGTCTTTAGTGAGAGGGTAATTAATCTGTGGAAATCATTGCCACATAGGGCTGTGCAGGCTGTCAGTGAATATTTGTAAGGCAGAGATAGACAAATTCAAGATTAGAATGGTTTGCAAGGGTTATGGGAAGAAGGCAGGAAAATGGGATTAGGAGGCAGAGATCAGCCATGATTGAATGGTGGACTAGACTCGATGGGCCGAATGGCCTAATTCTACTCGTATAGTTTACAAGAGAGAGTTGGATTTAGCTCTTAGGGCTAAAGGAATCAAGGGATATGAGGAAAAAACAGGAATGGGGTACTGATTTTAGATGATCAGCCATGATCATATTGAATGGCGATGCTGGCTCGAAGGGCAGAATGGCCTACTCATGCAGTCATTTTTCTATGTTTCTATAACTTGTGAACTTGTGAAAAGCTTTTCACTGTACCTCAGTGCCCGCGACAATAAGCTAACCTGGACTGATGTGGGAGTCACGGCTAAGTGTTTTCAGGCACTTGTACGCAAAGATGAACTTGTATTATTGCTTCTGTTATCAATCAAATTTGGATTCTTTTAAACATATTTATTCATGACCAAAAGTGCTTTCACTCTACATCTGCATCAGACTGCCAAAAACATCCAGCAACCACTTGAGAACATACTCCCCATGTCTATCACGTGACAGACACTGCCTCTTAAAATGGAAATGCCAATAACTTGGTTTGAATCCAGCAAAACAGCAGGCATTCTACTATGCTAACTTTGTCTCTGCGATAAGCAAAAATAGTTTAGTATTGATTTAGAGATACAGCGTGGAAACAGGCCCTTCGACCCACTGGGTCCATGCCTACCAACAATTACACGTACACCAGCACTATCCTACACACTAGGGACAATGTACGGAAGCCAATTGTCCTACAAACCCGTCTGAGGAAGTACTCTGACCCGCAACGTCACCCATCCATTTTCTCCAGAGATGCCACTTGACCCGCTGAGTTACTCCAGCGCTTTGTGTCTGTCTGTAAGCCAGCATCTGCATCCCCTTTCTACCCTACAAACCTGCACGTCTTTGG